>NW_028244903.1:0-51406 GCF_964263255.1 Lissotriton vulgaris
GTCAGTTCACATTTGTAGGTGGATCATCAGTGTTAGAGCTAAAATTAGCATGTTTAAAGTGATTTTCATGCTTCCAGGGGCCCAAAACACAAGATTTATGGAATGGTTAAAAGTGCATGAAAATGGCCAATTTACTCACTCTGAGTTCTCAAAAAGGGTTTCTTCACCCCGGGAAGTTAATTAAATACCATTTGGAGGCATTTAATGTTCGAGCAAAAACGGCTGATTTTCGACAAAAGAGATAACACCCCCCATTACGTCATGCTTCAGAAATGTGGAAAATGGTCCGTTTCCAAATGTTTTATTTTTGAACGTCAGTTCACATTTGTAGGTGGATCATCAGTGTTAGAGCTAAAATTAGCATGTTTAAAGTGATTTTCATGCTTCCAGGGGCTCGGGAAGTTAATTAAATACCATTTGGAGGCATTTAATGTTCGAGCAAAAACGGCTGATTTTCGACAAAAGAGATAACACCCCCCCATTACGTCATGCTTCAGAAATGTGGAAAATGGTCCGTTTTCAAATGTTTTATTTTTGAACGTCAGTTCACATTTGTAGGTGGATCATCAGTGTTAGAGCTAAAATTAGCATGTTTAAAGTGATTTTCATGCTTCCAGGGGCCCAAAACACAAGATTTATGGAATGGTTAAAAGTGCATGAAAATGGCCAATTTACTCACTCTGAGTTCTCAAAAAGGGTTTCTTCACCCCGGGAAGTTAATTAAATACCATTTGGAGGCATTTAATGTTCGAGCAAAAACGGCTGATTTTCGACAAAAGAGATAACACCCCCCCATTACGTCATGCTTCAGAAATGTGGAAAATGGTCCGTTTCCAAATGTTTTATTTTTGAACGTCAGTTCACATTTGTAGGTGGATCATCAGTGTTAGAGCTAAAATTAGCATGTTTAAAGTGATTTTCATGCTTCCAGGGGCTCGGGAAGTTAATTAAATACCATTTGGAGGCATTTAATGTTCGAGCAAAAACGGCTGATTTTCGACAAAAGAGATAACACCCCCCCATTACGTCATGCTTCAGAAATGTGGAAAATGGTCCGTTTTCAAATGTTTTATTTTTGAACGTCAGTTCACATTTGTAGGTGGATCATCAGTGTTAGAGCTAAAATTAGCATGTTTAAAGTGATTTTCATGCTTCCAGGGGCCCAAAACACAAGATTTATGGAATGGTTAAAAGTGCATGAAAATGGCCAATTTACTCACTCTGATTTCTCAAAAAGGGTTTCTTCACCCCGGGAAGTTAATTAAATACCATTTGGAGGCATTTAATGTTCGAGCAAAAACGGCTGATTTTCGACAAAAGAGATAACACCCCCCATTACGTCATGCTTCAGAAATGTGGAAAATGGTCCGTTTTCAAATGTTTTATTTTTGAACGTCAGTTCACATTTGTAGGTGGATCATCAGTGTTAGAGCTAAAATTAGCATGTTTAAAGTGATTTTCATGCTTCCAGGGGCCCAAAACACAAGATTTATGGAATGGTTAAAAGTGCATGAAAATGGCCAATTTACTCACTCTGAGTTCTCAAAAAGGGTTTCTTCACCCCGGGAAGTTAATTAAATACCATTTGGAGGCATTTAATGTTCGAGCAAAAACGGCTGATTTTCGACAAAAGAGATAACACCCCACCATTACGTCATGCTTCAGAAATGTGGAAAATGGTCCGTTTTCAAATGTTTTATTTTTGAACGTCAGTTCACATTTGTAGGTGGATCATCAGTGTTAGAGCTAAAATTAGCATGTTTAAAGTGATTTTCATGCTTCCAGGGGCTCGGGAAGTGAAATAAATACCATTTGGAGGCATTTAATGTTCGAGCAAAAACGGCTGATTTTCGACAAAAGAGATAACACCCCCCCATTACGTCATGCTTCAGAAATGTGGAAAATGGTCCGTTTTCAAATGTTTTATTTTTGAACGTCAGTTCACATTTGTAGGTGGATCATCAGTGTTAGAGCTAAAATTAGCATGTTTAAAGTGATTTTCATGCTTCCAGGGGCCCAAAACACAAGATTTATGAAATGGTTAAAAGTGCATGAAAATGGCCAATTTACTCACTCTGAGTTCTCAAAAAGGGTTTCTTCACCCCGGGAAGTTAATTAAATACCATTTGGAGGCATTTAATGTTCGAGCAAAAACGGCTGATTTTCGACAAAAGAGATAACACCCCCCCATTACGTCATGCTTCAGAAATGTGGAAAATGGTCCGTTTCCAAATGTTTTATTTTTGAACGTCAGTTCACATTTGTAGGTGGATCATCAGTGTTAGAGCTAAAATTAGCATGTTTAAAGTGATTTTCATGCTTCCAGGGGCTCGGGAAGTTAATTAAATACCATTTGGAGGCATTTAATGTTCGAGCAAAAACGGCTGATTTTCGACAAAAGAGATAACACCCCCCCATTACGTCATGCTTCAGAAATGTGGAAAATGGTCTGTTTTCAAATGTTTTATTTTTGAACGTCAGTTCACATTTGTAGGTGGATCATCAGTGTTAGAGCTAAAATTAGCATGTTTAAAGTGATTTTCATGCTTCCAGGGGCCCAAAACACAAGATTTATGGAATGGTTAAAAGTGCATGAAAATGGCCAATTTACTCACTCTGAGTTCTCAAAAAGGGTTTCTTCACCCCGGGAAGTGAAATAAATACCATTTGGAGGCATTTAATGTTCGAGCAAAAACGGCTGATTTTCGACAAAAGAGATAACACCCCCCCATTACGTCATGCTTCAGAAATGTGGAAAATGGTCCGTTTTCAAATGTTTTATTTTTGAACGTCAGTTCACATTTGTAGGTGGATCATCAGTGTTAGAGCTAAAATTAGCATGTTTAAAGTGATTTTCATGCTTCCAGGGGCTCGGGAAGTGAAATAAATACCATTTGGAGGCATTTAATGTTCGAGCAAAAACGGCTGATTTTCGACAAAAGAGATAACACCCCCCCCATTACGTCATGCTTCAGAAATGTGGAAAATGGTCCGTTTTCAAATGTTTTATTTTTGAACGTCAGTTCACATTTGTAGGTGGATCATCAGTGTTAGAGCTAAAATTAGCATGTTTAAAGTGATTTTCATGCTTCCAGGGGCCCAAAACACAAGATTTATAGAATGGTTAAAAGTGCATGAAAATGGCCAATTTACTCACTCTGAGTTCTCAAAAAGGGTTTCTTCACCCCGGGAAGTTAATTAAATACCATTTGGAGGCATTTAATGTTCGAGCAAAAACGGCTGATTTTCGACAAAAGAGATAACACCCCCCCATTACGTCATGCTTCAGAAATGTGGAAAATGGTCCGTTTTCAAATGTTTTATTTTTGAATGTCAGTTCACATTTGTAGGTGGATCATCAGTGTTAGAGCTAAAATTAGCATGTTTAAAGTGATTTTCATGCTTCCAGGGGCCCAAAACACAAGATTTATGGAATGGTTAAAAGTGCATGAAAATGGCCAATTTACTCACTCTGAGTTCTCAAAAAGGGTTTCTTCACCCCGGGAAGTTAATTAAATACCATTTGGAGGCATTTAATGTTCGAGCAAAAACGGCTGATTTTCGACAAAAGAGATAACACCCCCCCATTACGTCATGCTTCAGAAATGTGGAAAATGGTCCGTTTTCAAATGTTTTATTTTTGAACGTCAGTTCACATTTGTAGGTGGATCATCAGTGTTAGAGCTAAAATTAGCATGTTTAAAGTGATTTTCATGCTTCCAGGGGCTCGGGAAGTTAATTAAATACCATTTGGAGGCATTTAATGTTTGAGCAAAAACGGCTGATTTTCGACAAAAGAGATAACACCCCCCATTACGTCATGCTTCAGAAATGTGGAAAATGGTCCGTTTTCAAATGTTTTATTTTTGAACGTCAGTTCACATTTGTAGGTGGATCATCAGTGTTAGAGCTAAAATTAGCATGTTTAAAGTGATTTTCATGCTTCCAGGGGCCCAAAACACAAGATTTATGGAATGGTTAAAAGTGCATGAAAATGGCCAATTTACTCACTCTGAGTTCTCAAAAAGGGTTTCTTCACCCCGGGAAGTTAATTAAATACCATTTGGAGGCATTTAATGTTCGAGCAAAAACGGCTGATTTTCGACAAAAGAGATAACACCCCCCCATTACGCCATGCTTCAGAAATGTGGAAAATGGTCCGTTTTCAAATGTTTTATTTTTGAACGTCAGTTCACATTTGTAGGTGGATCATCAGTGTTAGAGCTAAAATTAGCATGTTTAAAGTGATTTTCATGCTTCCAGGGGCCCAAAACACAAGATTTATAGAATGGTTAAAAGTGCAAGAAAATGGCCAATTTACTCACTCTGAGTTCTCAAAAAGGGTTTCTTCACCCCGGGAAGTTAATTAAATACCATTTGGAGGCATTTAATGTTCGAGCAAAAACGGCTGATTTTCGACAAAAGAAATAACACCCCCCCATTACGTCATGCTTCAGAAATGTGGAAAATGGTCCGTTTTCAAATGTTTTATTTTTGAACGTCAGTTCACATTTGTAGGTGGATCATCAGTGTTAGAGCTAAAATTAGCATGTTTAAAGTGATTTTCATGCTTCCAGGGGCCCAAAACACAAGATTTATAGAATGGTTAAAAGTGCATGAAAATGGCCAATTTACTCACTCTGAGTTCTCAAAAAGGGTTTCTTCACCCCGGGAAGTTAATTAAATACCATTTGGAGGCATTTAATGTTCGAGCAAAAACGGCTGATTTTCGACAAAAGAGATATCACCCCCCCATTACGTCATGCTTCAGAAATGTGGAAAATGGTCCGTTTTCAAATGTTTTATTTTTGAACGTCAGTTCACATTTGTAGGTGGATCATCAGTGTTAGAGCTAAAATTAGCATGTTTAAAGTGATTTTCATGCTTCCAGGAGCTCGGGAAGTTAATTAAATACCATTTGGAGGCATTTAATGTTCGAGCAAAAACGGCTGATTTTCGACAAAAGAGATAACACCCCCCCCATTACGTCATGCTTCAGAAATGTGGAAAATGGTCCGTTTTCAAATGTTTTATTTTTGAACGTCAGTTCACATTTGTAGGTGGATCATCAGTGTTAGAGCTAAAATTAGCATGTTTAAAGTGATTTTCATGCTTCCAGGGGCCCAAAACACAAGATTTATGGAATGGTTAAAAGTGCATGAAAATGGCCAATTTACTCACTTGGAGTTCTCAAAAAGGGTTTCTTCACCCCGGGAAGTTAATTAAATACCATTTGGAGGCATTTAATGTTCGAGCAAAAACGGCTGATTTTCGACAAAAGAGATAACACCCCCCCATTACGTCATGCTTCAGAAATGTGGAAAATGGTCCGTTTTCAAATGTTTTATTTTTGAACGTCAGTTCACATTTGTAGGTGGATCATCAGTGTTAGAGCTAAAATTAGCATGTTTAAAGTGATTTTCATGCTTCCAGGGGCTCAGGAAGTTAATTAAATACCATTTGGAGGCATTTAATGTTTGAGCAAAAACGGCTGATTTTCGACAAAAGAGATAACACCCCCCATTACGTCATGCTTCAGAAATGTGGAAAATGGTCCGTTTTCAAATGTTTTATTTTTGAACGTCAGTTCACATTTGTAGGTGGATCATCAGTGTTAGAGCTAAAATTAGCATGTTTAAAGTGATTTTCATGCTTCCAGGGGCCCAAAACACAAGATTTATGGAATGGTTAAAAGTGCATGAAAATGGCCAATTTACTCACTCTGAGTTCTCAAAAAGGGTTTCTTCACCCCGGGAAGTTTATTAAATACCATTTGGATGCATTTAATGTTCGAGCAAAAACGGCTGATTTTCGACAAAAGAGATAACACCCCCCCATTACGTCATGCTTCAGAAATGTGGAAAATGGTCCGTTTTCAAATGTTTTATTTTTGAACGTCAGTTCACATTTGTAGGTGGATCATCAGTGTTAGAGCTAAAATTAGCATGTTTAAAGGGATTTTCATGCTTCCAGGGGCCCAAAACACAAGATTTATGGAATGGTTAAAAGGTGCATGAAAATGGCCAATTTACTCACTCTGAGTTCTCAAAAAGGGTTTCTTCACCCCGGGAAGTTAATTAAATACCATTTGGAGGCATTTAATGTTCGAGCAAAAACGGCTGATTTTCGACAAAAGAGATAACACCCCACCATTACGTCATGCTTCAGAAATGTGGAAAATGGTCCGTTTTCAAATGTTTTATTTTTGAACGTCAGTTCACATTTGTAGGTGGATCATCAGTGTTAGAGCTAAAATTAGCATGTTT
Organism: Lissotriton vulgaris; assembly: GCF_964263255.1. Taxonomy (NCBI): domain Eukaryota; kingdom Metazoa; phylum Chordata; class Amphibia; order Caudata; family Salamandridae; genus Lissotriton; species Lissotriton vulgaris. Next base: position 6,267 of record NW_028244903.1, read on the forward strand.
AAAGTGATTTTCATGCTTCCAGGGGCTCGGGAAGTGAAATAAATACCATTTGGAGGCATTTAATGTTCGAGCAAAAACGGCTGATTTTCGACAAAAGAGATAACACCCCCCCATTACGTCATGCTTCAGAAATGTGGAAAATGGTCCGTTTTCAAATGTTTTATTTTTGAACGTCAGTTCACATTTGTAGGTGGATCATCAGTGTTAGAGCTAAAATTAGCATGTTTAAAGTGATTTTCATGCTTCCAGGGGCCCAAAACACAAGATTAATGGAATGGTTAACAGTGCATGAAAATGGCCAATTTACTCACTCTGAGTTCTCAAAAAGGGTTTCTTCACCCCGGGAAGTGAAATAAATACCATTTGGAGGCATTTAATGTTCGAGCAAAAACGGCTGATTTTCGACAAAAGAGATAACACCCCCCCATTACGTCATGCTTCAGAAATGTGGAAAATGGTCCATTTTCAAATGTTTTATTTTTGAACGTCAGTTCACATTTGTAGGTGGATCATCAGTGTTAGAGCTAAAATTAGCATGTTTAAAGTGATTTTCATGCTTCCAGGGGCCCAAAACACAAGATTTATGGAATGGTTAAAAGTGTATTAAATGGCCAATTTACTCACTCTGAGTTCTCAAAAAGGGTTTCTTCACCCCGGGAAGTTAATTAAATACCATTTGGAGGCATTTAATGTTCGAGCAAAAACGGCTGATTTTCGACAAAAGAGATAACACCCCCCATTACGTCATGCTTCAGAAATGTGGAAAATGGTCCGTTTCCAAATGTTTTATTTTTGAACGTCAGTTCACATTTGTAGGTGGATCATCAGTGTTAGAGCTAAAATTAGCATGTTTAAAGTGATTTTCATGCTTCCAGGGGCTCGGGAAGTTAATTAAATACCATTTGGAGGCATTTAATGTTCGAGCAAAAACGGCTGATTTTCTACAAAAGAGATAACACCCCCCCATTACGTCATGCTTCAGAAATGTGGAAAATGGTCCGTTTTCAAATGTTTTATTTTTGAACGTCAGTTCACATTTGTAGGTGGATCATCAGTGTTAGAGCTAAAATTAGCATGTTTAAAGTGATTTTCATGCTTCCAGGGGCCCAAAACACAAGATTTATGGAATGGTTAAAAGTGCATGAAAATGGCCAATTTACTCACTCTGAGTTCTCAAAAAGGGTTTCTTCACCCCGGGAAGTTAATTAAATACCATTTGGAGGCATTTAATGTTCGAGCAAAAAGGGCTGATTTTCGACAAAAGAGATAACACCCCCCCATTACGTCATGCTTCAGAAATGTGGAAAATGGTCCGTTTCCAAATGTTTTATTTTTGAACGTCAGTTCACATTTGTAGGTGGATCATCAGTGTTAGAGCTAAAATTAGCATGTTTAAAGTGATTTTCATGCTTCCAGGGGCTCGGGAAGTTAATTAAATACCATTTGGAGGCATTTAATGTTCGAGCAAAAACGGCTGATTTTCGACAAAAGAGATAACACCCCCCCATTACGTCATGCTTCAGAAATGTGGAAAATGGTCCGTTTTCAAATGTTTTATTTTTGAACGTCAGTTCACATTTGTAGGTGGATCATCAGTGTTAGAGCTAAAATTAGCATGTTTAAAGTGATTTTCATGCTTCCAGGGGCCCAAAACACAAGATTTATGGAATGGTTAAAAGTGCATGAAAATGGCCAATTTACTCACTCTGATTTCTCAAAAAGGGTTTCTTCACCCCGGGAAGTTAATTAAATACCATTTGGAGGCATTTAATGTTCGAGCAAAAACGGCTGATTTTCGACAAAAGAGATAACACCCCCCATTACGTCATGCTTCAGAAATGTGGAAAATGGTCCGTTTTCAAATGTTTTATTTTTGAACGTCAGTTCACATTTGTAGGTGGATCATCAGTGTTAGAGCTAAAATTAGCATGTTTAAAGTGCTTTTCATGCTTCCAGGGGCTCGGGAAGTTAATTAAATACCATTTGGAGGCATTTAATGTTCGAGCAAAAACGGCTGATTTTCGACAAAAGAGATAACACCCCCCCATTACGTCATGCTTCAGAAATGTGGAAAATGGTCCGTTTTCAAATGTTTTATTTTTGAACGTCAGTTCACATTTGTAGGTGGATCATCAGTGTTAGAGCTAAAATTAGCATGTTTAAAGTGATTTTCATGCTTCCAGGGGCCCAAAACACAAGATTTATGGAATGGTTAAAAGTGCATGAAAATGGCCAATTTACTCACTCTGAGTTCTCAAAAAGGGTTTCTTCACCCCGGGAAGTTAATTAAATACCATTTGGAGGCATTTAATGTTCGAGCAAATACGGCTGATTTTCGACAAAAGAGATAACACCCCACCATTACGTCATGCTTCAGAAATGTGGAAAATGGTCCGTTTTCAAATGTTTTATTTTTGAACGTCAGTTCACATTTGTAGGTGGATCATCAGTGTTAGAGCTAAAATTAGCATGTTTAAAGTGATTTTCATGCTTCCAGGGGCTCGGGAAGTGAAATAAATACCATTTGGAGGCATTTAATGTTCGAGCAAAAACGGCTGATTTTCGACAAAAGAGATAACACCCCCCCATTACGTCATGCTTCAGAAATGTGGAAAATGGTCCGTTTTCAAATGTTTTATTTTTGAACGTCAGTTCACATTTGTAGGTGGATCATCAGTGTTAGAGCTAAAATTAGCATGTTTAAAGTGATTTTCATGCTTCCAGGGGCCCAAAACACAAGATTAATGGAATGGTTAACAGTGCATGAAAATGGCCAATTTACTCACTCTGAGTTCTCAAAAAGGGTTTCTTCACCCCGGGAAGTGAAATAAATACCATTTGGAGGCATTTAATGTTCGAGCAAAAACGGCTGATTTTCGACAAAAGAGATAACACCCCCCCATTACGTCATGCTTCAGAAATGTGGAAAATGGTCCGTTTTCAAATGTTTTATTTTTGAACATCAGTTCACAATTGTAGGTGGATCATCAGTGTTAGAGCTAAAATTAGCATGTTTAACCACATGGCTGCTAGGCGTTTTCCCCTCCTGTGCTGGGAATTGCTGTTTTACTTTATTTCATGACGAGCTGGGCTCGTCATCAGTGTACGAGGAGGCTACACCATGACGAGCCCAGCTCGTCATGAGTGTGGAAGGGGTTAAAGTGATTTTCATGCTTCCAGGGGCTCGGGAAGTGAAATAAATACCATTTGGAGGCATTTAATGTTCGAGCAAAAACGGCTGATTTTCGACAAAAGAGATAACACCCCCCCATTACGTCATGCTTCAGAAATGTGGAAAATGGTCCGTTTTCAAATGTTTTATTTTTGAACGTCAGTTCACATTTGTAGGTGGATCATCAGTGTTAGAGCTAAAATTAGCATGTTTAAAGTGATTTTCATGCTTCCAGGGGCCCAAAACACAAGATTTATGGAATGGTTAAAAGTGCATGAAAATGGCCAATTTACTCACTCTGAGTTCTCAAAAAGGGTTTCTTCACCCCGGGAAGTTAATTAAATACCATTTGGAGGCATTTAATGTTCGAGCAAAAACGGCTGATTTTCGACAAAAGAGATAACACCCCCCCATTACGTCATGCTTCAGAAATGTGGAAAATGGTCCGTTTCCAAATGTTTTATTTTTGAACGTCAGTTCACATTTGTAGGTGGATCATCAGTGTTAGAGCTAAAATTAGCATGTTTAAAGTGATTTTCATGCTTCCAGGGGCTCGGGAAGTTAATTAAATACCATTTGGAGGCATTTAATGTTCGAGCAAAAACTGCTGATTTTCGACAAAAGAGATAACACCCCCCCATTACGTCATGCTTCAGAAATGTGGAAAATGGTCCGTTTTCAAATGTTTTATTTTTGAACGTCAGTTCACATTTGTAGGTGGATCATCAGTGTTAGAGCTAAAATTAGCATGTTTAAAGTGATTTTCATGCTTCCAGGGGCCCAAAACACAAGATTTATGGAATGGTTAAAAGTGCATGAAAATGGCCAATTTACTCACTCTGAGTTCTCAAAAAGGGTTTCTTCACCCCGGGAAGTTAATTAAATACCATTTGGAGGCATTTAATGTTCGAGCAAAAACGGCTGATTTTCGACAAAAGAGATAACACCCCCCCATTACGTCATGCTTCAGAAATGTGGAAAATGGTCCGTTTCCAAATGTTTTATTTTTGAACGTCAGTTCACATTTGTAGGTGGATCATCAGTGTTAGAGCTAAAATTAGCATGTTTAAAGTGATTTTCATGCTTCCAGGGGCTCGGGAAGTTAATTAAATACCATTTGGAGGCATTTAATGTTCGAGCAAAAACGGCTGATTTTCGACAAAAGAGATAACACCCCCCCATTACGTCATGCTTCAGAAATGTGGAAAATGGTCCGTTTTCAAATGTTTTATTTTTGAACGTCAGTTCACATTTGTAGGTGGATCATCAGTGTTAGAGCTAAAATTAGCATGTTTAAAGTGATTTTCATGCTTCCAGGGGCCCAAAACACAAGATTTATGGAATGGTTAAAAGTGCATGAAAATGGCCAATTTACTCACTCTGAGTTCTCAAAAAGGGTTTCTTCACCCCGGGAAGTGAAATAAATACCATTTGGAGGCATTTAATGTTCGAGCAAAAACGGCTGATTTTCGACAAAAGAGATAACACCCCCCCATTACGTCATGCTTCAGAAATGTGGAAAATGGTCCGTTTTCAAATGTTTTATTTTTGAACGTCAGTTCACATTTGTAGGTGGATCATCAGTGTTAGAGCTAAAATTAGCATGTTTAAAGTGATTTTCATGCTTCCAGGGGCTCGGGAAGTGAAATAAATACCATTTGGAGGCATTTAATGTTCGAGCAAAAACGGCTGATTTTCGACAAAAGAGATAACACCCCCCCATTACGTCATGCTTCAGAAATGTGGAAAATGGTCCGTTTTCAAATGTTTTATTTTTGAACGTCAGTTCACATTTGTAGGTGGATCATCAGTGTTAGAGCTAAAATTAGCATGTTTAAAGTGATTTTCATGCTTCCAGGGGCCCAAAACACAAGATTTATAGAATGGTTAAAAGTGCATGAAAATGGCCAATTTACTCACTCTGAGTTCTCAAAAAGGGTTTCTTCACCCCGGGAAGTTAATTAAATACCATTTGGAGGCATTTAATGTTCGAGCAAAAACGGCTGATTTTCGACAAAAGAGATAACACCCCCCCATTACGTCATGCTTCAGAAATGTGGAAAATGGTCCGTTTTCAAATGTTTTATTTTTGAACGTCAGTTCACATTTGTAGGTGGATCATCAGTGTTAGAGCTAAAATTAGCATGTTTAAAGTGATTTTCATGCTTCCAGGGGCTCGGGAAGTTAATTAAATACCATTTGGAGGCATTTAATGTTCGAGCAAAAACGGCTGATTTTCGACAAAAGAGATAACACCCCCCCATTACGTCATGCTTCAGAAATGTGGAAAATGGTCCGTTTTCAAATGTTTTATTTTTGAACGTCAGTTCACATTTGTAGGTGGATCATCAGTGTTAGAGCTAAAATTAGCATGTTTAAAGTGATTTTCATGCTTCCAGGGGCCCAAAACACAAGATTTATGGAATGGTTAAAAGTGCATGAAAATGGCCAATTTACTCACTCTGAGTTCTCAAAAAGGGTTTCTTCACCCCGGGAAGTTAATTAAATACCATTTGGAGGCATTTAATGTTCGAGCAAAAACGGCTGATTTTCGACAAAAGAGATAACACCCCCCCATTACGTCATGCTTCAGAAATGTGGAAAAAGGTCCGTTTTCAAATGTTTTATTTTTGAACGTCAGTTCACATTTGTAGGTGGATCATCAGTGTTAGAGCTAAAATTAGCATGTTTAAAGTGATTTTCATGCTTCCAGGGGCTCGGGAAGTTAATTAAATACCATTTGGAGGCATTTAATGTTTGAGCAAAAATGGCTGATTTTCGACAAAAGAGATAACACCCCCCATTACGTCATGCTTCAGAAATGTGGAAAATGGTCCGTTTTCAAATGTTTTATTTTTGAACGTCAGTTCACATTTGTAGGTGGATCATCAGTGTTAGAGCTAAAATTAGCATGTTTAAAGTGATTTTCATGCTTCCAGGGGCCCAAAACACAAGATTTATGGAATGGTTAAAAGTGCATGAAAATGGCCAATTTACTCACTCTGAGTTCTCAAAAAGGGTTTCTTCACCCCGGGAAGTTAATTAAATACCATTTGGAGGCATTTAATGTTCGAGCAAAAACGGCTGATTTTCGACAAAAGAGATAACACCCCCCCATTACGTCATGCTTCAGAAATGTGGAAAATGGTCCGTTTTCAAATGTTTTATTTTTGAACGTCAGTTCACATTTGTAGGTGGATCATCAGTGTTAGAGCTAAAATTAGCATGTTTAAAGGGATTTTCATGCTTCCAGGGGCCCAAAACACAAGATTTATGGAATGGTTAAAAGTGCATGAAAATGGCCAATTTACTCACTCTGAGTTCTCAAAAAGGGTTTCTTCACCCCGGGAAGTTAATTAAATACCATTTGGAGGCATTTAATGTTCGAGCAAAAACGGCTGATTTTCGACAAAAGAGATAACACCCCCCCATTACGTCATGCTTCAGAAATGTGGAAAATGGTCCGTTTTCAAATGTTTTATTTTTGAACGTCAGTTCACATTTGTAGGTGGATCATCAGTGTTAGAGCTAAAATTAGCATTTTAAAGTGATTTTCATGCTTCCAGGGGCTCGGGAAGTTAATTAAATACCATTTGGAGGCATTTAATGTTCGAGCCAAAACGGCTGATTTCCGACAAAAGAGATAACACCCCCCCCATTACGTCATGCTTCAGAAATGTGGAAAATGGTCCGTTTTCAAATGTTTTATTTTTGAACGTCAGTTCACATTTGTAGGTGGATCATCAGTGTTAGAGCTAAAATTAGCATGTTTAAAGTGATTTTCATGCTTCCAGGGGCCCAAAACTCAAGATTTATGGAATGGTTAAAAGTGCATGAAAATGGCCAATTTACTCACTCTGAGTTCTCAAAAAGGGTTTCTTCACCCCGGGAAGTTAATTAAATACCATTTGGAGGCATTTAATGTTCGAGCAAAAACGGCTGATTTTCGACAAAAGAGATAACACCCCCCCATTACGTCATGCTTCAGAAATGTGGAAAATGGTCCGTTTTCAAATGTTTTATTTTTGAACGTCAGTTCACATTTGTAGGTGGATCATCAGAGTTAGAGCTAAAATTAGCAGGTTTAAAGTGATTTTCATGCTTCCAGGGGCCCAAAACACAAGATTAATCGAATGGTTAAAAGTGCATGAAAATGGCCAATTTACTCACTCTGAGTTCTCAAAAAGGGTTTCTTCACCCCGGGAAGTGAAATAAATACCATTTGGAGGCATTTAATGTTCGAGCAAAAACGGCTGATTTTCGACAAAAGAGATAACACCCCCCCATTACGTCATGCTTCAGAAATGTGGAAAATGGTCCGTTTTCAAATGTTTTATTTTTGAACGTCAGTTCACATTTGTAGGTGGATCATCAGTGTTAGAGCTAAAATTAGCATGTTTAAAGTGATTTTCATGCTTCCAGGGGCCCAAAACACAAGATTTATAGAATGGTTAAAAGTGCATGAAAATGGCCAATTTACTCACTCTGAGTTCTCAAAAAGGGTTTCTTCACCCCGGGAAGTTAATTAAATACCATTTGGAGGCATTTAATGTTCGAGCAAAAACTGCTGATTTTCGACAAAAGAGATAACACCCCCCCCATTACGTCATGCTTCAGAAATGTGGAAAATGGTCCGTTTTCAAATGTTTTATTTTTGAACGTCAGTTCACATTTGTAGGTGGATCATCAGTGTTAGAGCTAAAATTAGCATGTTTAAAGTGATTTTCATGCTTCCAGGAGCTCGGGAAGTTAATTAAATACCATTTGGAGGCATTTAATGTTCGAGCAAAAACGGCTGATTTTCGACAAAAGAGATAACACCCCCCCCATTACGTCATGCTTCAGAAATGTGGAAAATGGTCCGTTTTCAAATGTTTTATTTTTGAACGTCAGTTCACATTTGTAGGTGGATCATCAGTGTTAGAGCTAAAATTAGCATGTTTAAAGTGATTTTCATGCTTCCAGGGGCCCAAAACACAAGATTTATGGAATGGTTAAAAGTGCATGAAAATGGCCAATTTACTCACTCTGAGTTCTCAAAAAGGGTTTCTTCACCACGGGAAGTTAATTAAATACCATTTGGAGGCATTTAATGTTCGAGCAAAAACGGCTGATTTTCGACAAAAGAGATAACACCCCCCCATTACGTCATGCTTCAGAAATGTGGAAAATGGTCCGTTTTCAAATGTTTTATTTTTGAACGTCAGTTCACATTTGTAGGTGGATCATCAGTGTTAGAGCTAAAATTAGCATGTTTAAAGTGATTTTCATGCTTCCAGGGGCTCAGGAAGTTAATTAAATACCATTTGGAGGCATTTAATGTTTGAGCAAAAACGGCTGATTTTCGACAAAAGAGATAACACCCCCCATTACGTCATGCTTCAGAAATGTGGAAAATGGTCCGTTTTCAAATGTTTTATTTTTGAACGTCAGTTCACATTTGTAGGTGGATCATCAGTGTTAGAGCTAAAATTAGCATGTTTAAAGTGATTTTCATGCTTCCAGGGGCCCAAAACACAAGATTTATGGAATGGTTAAAAGTGCATGAAAATGGCCAATTTACTCACTCTGAGTTCTCAAAAAGGGTTTCTTCACCCCGGGAAGTTTATTAAATACCATTTGGATGCATTTAATGTTCGAGCAAAAACGGCTGATTTTCGACAAAAGAGATAACACCCCCCCCATTACGTCATGCTTCAGAAATGTGGAAAATGGTCCGTTTTCAAATGTTTTATTTTTGAACGTCAGTTCACATTTGTAGGTGGATCATCAGTGTTAGAGCTAAAATTAGCATGTTTAAAGGGATTTTCATGCTTCCAGGGGCCCAAAACACAAGATTTATGGAATGGTTAAAAGTGCATGAAAATGGCCAATTTACTCACTCTGAGTTCTCAAAAAGGGTTTCTTCACCCCGGGAAGTTAATTAAATACCATTTGGAGGCATTTAATGTTCGAGCAAAAACGGCTGATTTTCGACAAAAGAGATAACACCCCCCCATTACGTCATGCTTCAGAAATGTGGAAAATGGTCCGTTTTCAAATGTTTTATTTTTGAACGTCAGTTCACATTTGTAGGTGGATCATCAGTGTTAGAGCTAAAATTAGCATGTTTAAAGTGATTTTCATGCTTCCAGGGGCTCAGGAAGTTAATTAAATACCATTTGGAGGCATTTAATGTTTGAGCAAAAACGGCTGATTTTCGACAAAAGAGATAACACCCCCCCATTACGTCATGCTTCAGAAATGTGGAAAATGGTCCGTTTTCAAATGTTTTATTTTTGAACGTCAGTTCACATTTGTAGGTGGATCATCAGTGTTAGAGCTAAAATTAGCATGTTTAAAGTGATTTTCATGCTTCCAGGGGCCCAAAACACAAGATTTATGGAATGGTTAAAAGTGCATGAAAATGGCCAATTTACTCACTCTGAGTTCTCAAAAAGGGTTTCTTCACCCCGGGAAGTTTATTAAATACCATTTGGATGCATTTAATGTTCGAGCAAAAACGGCTGATTTTCGACAAAAGAGATAACACCCCCCCATTACGTCATGCTTCAGAAATGTGGAAAATGGTCCGTTTTCAAATGTTTTATTTTTGAACGTCAGTTCACATTTGTAGGTGGATCATCAGTGTTAGAGCTAAAATTAGCATGTTTAAAGAGATTTTCATGCTTCCAGGGGCCCAAAACACAAGATTTATGGAATGGTTAAAAGTGCATGAAAATGGCCAATTTACTCACTCTGAATTCTCAAAAAGAGTTTCTTCACCCCGGGAAGTTAATTAAATACCATTTGGAGGCATTTAATGTTCGAGCAAAAACGGCTGATTTTCGACAAAAGAGATAACACCCCCCCATTACGTCATGCTTCAGAAATGTGGAAAATGGTCCGTTTTCAAATGTTTTATTTTTGAACGTCAGTTCACATTTGTAGGTGGATCATCAGTGTTAGAGCTAAAATTAGCATGTTTAAAGTGATTTTCATGCTTCCAGGGGCTCGGGAAGTTAATTAAATACCATTTGGAGGCATTTAATGTTCGAGCAAAAACGGCTGATTTTCGACAAAAGAGATAACACCCCCCCCATAACGTCATGCTTCAGAAATGTGGAAAATGGTCCGTTTTCAAATGTTTTATTTTTGAACGTCAGTTCACATTTGTAGGTGGATCATCAGTGTTAGAGCTAAAATTAGTATGTTTAAAGTGATTTTCATGCTTCCAGGGGCCCAAAACACAAGATTTATGGAATGGTTAAAAGTGCATGAAAATGGCCAATTTACTCACTCTGAGTTCTCAAAAAGGGTTTCTTCACCCCGGGAAGTTAATTAAATACCATTTGGAGGCATTTAATGTTCGAGCAAAAACGGCTGATTTTCGACAAAAGAGATAACACCCCCCCATTACGTCATGCTTCAGAAATGTGGAAAATGGTCCGTTTTCAAATGTTTTATTTTTGAACGTCAGTTCACATTTGTAGGTGGATCATCAGTGTTAGAGCTAAAATTAGCAGGTTTAAAGTGATTTTCATGCTTCCAGGGGCCCAAAACACAAGATTAATGGAATGGTTAAAAGTGCATGAAAATGGCCAATTTACTCACTCTGAGTTCTCAAAAAGGGTTTCTTCACCCCGGGAAGTGAAATAAATACCATTTGGAGGCATTTAATGTTCGAGCAAAAACGGCTGATTTTCGACAAAAGAGATAACACCCCCCCATTACGTCATGCTTCAGAAATGTGGAAAATGGTCCGTTTTCAAATGTTTTATTTTTGAACGTCAGTTCACATTTGTAGGTGGATCATCAGTGTTAGAGCTAAAATTAGCATGTTTAAAGTGATTTTCATGCTTCCAGGAGCTCGAGAAGTTAATTAAATACCATTTGGAGGCATTTAATGTTCGAGCAAAAACGGCTGATTTTCGACAAAAGAGATAACACCCCCCCCATTACGTCATGCTTCAGAAATGTGGAAAATGGTCCGTTTTCAAATGTTTTATTTTTGAACGTCAGTTCACATTTGTAGGTGGATCATCAGTGTTAGAGCTAAAATTAGCATGTTTAAAGTGATTTTCATGCTTCCAGGGGCCCAAAACACAAGATTTATGGAATGGTTAAAAGTGCATGAAAATGGCCAATTTACTCACTCTGAGTTCTCAAAAAGGGTTTCTTCACCCCGGGAAGTTAATTAAATACCATTTGGAGGCATTTAATGTTCGAGCAAAAACGGCTGATTTTCGACAAAAGAGATAACACCCCCCCATTACGTCATGCTTCAGAAATGTGGAAAATGGTCCGTTTTCAAATGTTTTATTTTTGAACGTCAGTTCACATTTGTAGGTGGATCATCAGTGTTAGAGCTAAAATTAGCATGTTTAAAGTGATTTTCATGCTTCCAGGGGCTCGGGAAGTTAATTAAATACCATTTGGAGGCATTTAATGTTTGAGCAAAAACGGCTGATTTTCGACAAAAGAGATAACACCCCCCATTACGTCATGCTTCAGAAATGTGGAAAATTGTCCGTTTTCAAATGTTTTATTTTTGAACGTCAGTTCACATTTGTAGGAGGATCATCAGTGTTAGAGCTAAAATTAGCATGTTTAAAGTGATTTTCATGCTTCCAGGGGCCCAAAACACAAGATTTATGGAATGGTTAAAAGTGCATGAAAATGGCCAATTTACTCACTCTGAGTTCTCAAAAAGGGTTTCTTCACCCCGGGAAGTTAATTAAATACCATTTGGAGGCATTTAATGTTCGAGCAAAAACGGCTGATTTTCGACAAAAGAGATAACACCCCCCCATTACGTCATGCTTCAGAAATGTGGAAAATGGTCCGTTTTCAAATGTTTTATTTTTGAACGTCAGTTCACATTTGTAGGTGGATCATCAGTGTTAGAGCTAAAATTAGCATGTTTAAAGGGATTTTCATGCTTCCAGGGGCCCAAAACACAAGATTTATGGAATGGTTAAAAGTGCATGAAAATGGCCAATTTACTCACTCTGAGTTCTCAAAAAGGGTTTCTTCACCCCGGGAAGTTAATTAAATACCATTTGGAGGCATTTAATGTTCGAGCAAAAACGGCTGATTTTCGACAAAAGAGATAACACCCCCCCATTACGTCATGCTTCAGAAATGTGGAAAATGGTCCGTTTTCAAATGTTTTATTTTTGAACGTCAGTTCACATTTGTAGGTGGATCATCAGTGTTAGAGCTAAAATTAGCATGTTTAAAGTGATTTTCATGCTTCCAGGGGCTCGGGAAGTTAATTAAATACCATTTGGAGGCATTTAATGTTCGAGCAAAAACGGCTGATTTTCGACAAAAGAGATAACACCCCCCCCATTACGTCATGCTTCAGAAATGTGGTAAATGGTCCGTTTTCAAATGTTTTATTTTTGAACGTCAGTTCACATTTGTAGGTGGATCATCAGTGTTAGAGCTAAAATTAGCATGTTTAAAGTGATTTTCATGCTTCCAGGGGCCCAAAACACAAGATTTATGGAATGGTTAAAAGTGCATGAAAATGGCCAATTTACTCACTCTGAGTTCTCAAAAAGGGTTTCTTCACCCCGGGAAGTTAATTAAATACCATTTGGAGGCATTTAATGTTCGAGCAAAAACGGCTGATTTTCGACAAAAGAGATAACACCCCCCCATTACGTCATGCTTCAGAAATGTGGAAAATGGTCCGTTTTCAAATGTTTTATTTTTGAACGTCAGTTCACATTTGTAGGTGGATCATCAGTGTTAGAGCTAAAATTAGCAGGTTTAAAGTGATTTTCATGCTTCCAGGGGCCCAAAACACAAGATTAATGGAATGGTTAAAAGTGCATGAAAATGGCCAATTTACTCACTCTGAGTTCTCAAAAAGGGTTTCTTCACCCCGGGAAGTGAAATAAATACCATTTGGAGGCATTTAATGTTCGAGCAAAAACGGCTGATTTTCGACAAAAGAGATAACACCCCCCCATTACGTCATGCTTCAGAAATGTGGAAAATGGTCCGTTTTCAAATGTTTTATTTTTGAACGTCAGTTCACATTTGTAGGTGGATCATCAGTGTTAGAGCTAAAATTAGCATGTTTAAAGTGATTTTCATGCTTCCAGGGGCTCGGGAAGTTAATTAAATACCATTTGGAGGCATTTAATGTTCGAGCAAAAACGGCTGATTTTCGACAAAAGAGATAACACCCCCCCATTACGTCATGCTTCAGAAATGTGGAAAATGGTCCGTTTTCAAATGTTTTATTTTTGAACGTCAGTTCACATTTGTAGGTGGATCATCAGTGTTAGAGCTAAAATTAGCATGTTTAAAGTGATTTTCATGCTTCCAGGGGCCCAAAACACAAGATTAATGGAATGGTTAAAAGTGCATGAAAATGGCCAATTTACTCACTCTGAGTTCTCAAAAAGGGTTTCTTCACCCCGGGAAGTGAAATAAATACCATTTGGAGGCATTTAATGTTCGAGCAAAAACGGCTGATTTTCGACAAAAGAGATAACACCCCCCCATTACGTCATGCTTCAGAAATGTGGAAAATGGTCCGTTTTCAAATGTTTTATTTTTGAACGTCAGTTCACATTTGTAGGTGGATCATCAGTTTTAGAGCTAAAATTAGCATGTTTAAAGTGATTTTCATGCTTCCAGGGGCCCAAAACACAAGATTTATGGAATGGTTAAAAGTGCATGAAAATGGCCAATTTACTCACTCTGAGTTCTCAAAAAGGGTTTCTTCACCCCGGGAAGTTAATTAAATACCATTTGGAGGCATTTAATGTTCGAGCAAAAACGGCTGATTTTCGACAAAAGAGATAACACCCCCCCATTACGTCATGCTTCAGAAATGTGGAAAATGGTCCGTTTTCAAATGTTTTATTTTTGAACGTCAGTTCACATTTGTAGGTGGATCATCAGTGTTAGAGCTAAAATTAGCATGTTTAAAGTGATTTTCATGCTTCCAGGGGCTCGGGAAGTTAATTAAATACCATTTGGAGGCATTTAATGTTCGAGCAAAAACGGCTGATTTTCGACAAAAGAGATAACACCCCCCCATTACGTCATGCTTCAGAAATGTGGAAAATGGTCCGTTTTCAAATGTTTTATTTTTGAACGTCAGTTCACATTTGTAGGTGGATCATCAGTGTTAGAGCTAAAATTAGCATGTTTAAAGTGATTTTCATGCTTCCAGGGGCCCAAAACACAAGATTTATGGAATGGTTAAAAGTGCATGAAAATGGCCAATTTACTCACTCTGAGTTCTCAAAAAGGGTTTCTTCACCCCGGGAAGTTAATTAAATACCATTTGGAGGCATTTAATGTTCGAGCAAAAACGGCTGATTTTCGACAAAAGAGATAACACCCCCCCATTACGTCATGCTTCAGAAATGTGGAAAATGGTCCGTTTTCAAATGTTTTATTTTTGAACGTCAGTTCACATTTGTAGGTGGATCATCAGTGTTAGAGCTAAAATTAGCATGTTTAAAGTGATTTTCATGCTTCCAGGGGCTCGGGAAGTTAATTAAATACCATTTGGAGGCATTTAATGTTCGAGCCAAAACGGCTGATTTCCGACAAAAGAGATAACACCCCCCCCCATTACGTCATGCTTCAGAAATGTGGAAAATGGTCCGTTTTCAAATGTTTTATTTTTGAACGTCAGTTCACATTTGTAGGTGGATCATCAGTGTTAGAGCTAAAATTAGCATGTTTAAAGTGATTTTCATGCTTCCAGGGGCCCAAAACTCAAGATTTATGGAATGGTTAAAAGTGCATGAAAATGGCCAATTTACTCACTCTGAGTTCTCAAAAAGGGTTTCTTCACCCCGGGAAGTTAATTAAATACCATTTGGAGGCATTTAATGTTCGAGCAAAAACGGCTGATTTTCGACAAAAGAGATAACACCCCCCCATTACGTCATGCTTCAGAAATGTGGAAAATGGTCCGTTTTCAAATGTTTTATTTTTGAACGTCAGTTCACATTTGTAGGTGGATCATCAGTGTTAGAGCTAAAATTAGCAGGTTTAAAGTGATTTTCATGCTTCCAGGGGCCCAAAACACAAGATTAATCGAATGGTTAAAAGTGCATGAAAATGGCCAATTTACTCACTCTGAGTTCTCAAAAAGGGTTTCTTCACCCCGGGAAGTGAAATAAATACCATTTGGAGGCATTTAATGTTCGAGCAAAAACGGCTGATTTTCGACAAAAGAGATAACACCCCCCCATTACGTCATGCTTCAGAAATGTGGAAAATGGTCCGTTTTCAAATGTTTTATTTTTGAACGTCAGTTCACATTTGTAGGTGGATCATCAGTGTTAGAGCTAAAATTAGCATGTTTAAAGTGATTTTCATGCTTCCAGGGGCCCAAAACACAAGATTTATAGAATGGTTAAAAGTGCATGAAAATGGCCAATTTACTCACTCTGAGTTCTCAAAAAGGGTTTCTTCACCCCGGGAAGTTAATTAAATACCATTTGGAGGCATTTAATGTTCGAGCAAAAACGGCTGATTTTCGACAAAAGAGATAACACCCCCCCATTACGTCATGCTTCAGAAATGTGGAAAATGGTCCGTTTTCAAATGTTTTATTTTTGAACGTCAGTTCACATTTGTAGGTGGATCATCAGTGTTAGAGCTAAAATTAGCATGTTTAAAGTGATTTTCATGCTTCCAGGAGCTCGGGAAGTTAATTAAATACCATTTGGAGGCATTTAATGTTCGAGCAAAAACGGCTGATTTTCGACAAAAGAGATAACACCCCCCCCATTACGTCATGCTTCAGAAATGTGGAAAATGGTCCGTTTTCAAATGTTTTATTTTTGAACGTCAGTTCACATTTGTAGGTGGATCATCAGTGTTAGAGCTAAAATTAGCATGTTTAAAGTGATTTTCATGCTTCCAGGGGCCCAAAACACAAGATTTATGGAATGGTTAAAAGTGCATGAAAATGGCCAATTTACTCACTCTGAGTTCTCAAAAAGGGTTTCTTCACCCCGGGAAGTTAATTAAATACCATTTGGAGGCATTTAATGTTTGAGCAAAAACGGCTGATTTTCGACAAAAGAGATAACACCCCCCCATTACGTCATGCTTCAGAAATGTGGAAAATGGTCCGTTTTCAAATGTTTTATTTTTGAACGTCAGTTCACATTTGTAGGTGGATCATCAGTGTTAGAGCTAAAATTAGCATGTTTAAAGTGATTTTCATGCTTCCAGGGGCTCAGGAAGTTAATTAAATACCATTTGGAGGCATTTAATGTTTGAGCAAAAACGGCTGATTTTCGACAAAAGAGATAACACCCCCCATTACGTCATGCTTCAGAAATGTGGAAAATGGTCCGTTTTCAAATGTTTTATTTTTGAACGTCAGTTCACATTTGTAGGTGGATCATCAGTGTTAGAGCTAAAATTAGCATGTTTAAAGTGATTTTCATGCTTCCAGGGGCCCAAAACACAAGATTTATGGAATGGTTAAAAGTGCATGAAAATGGCCAATTTACTCACTCTGAGTTCTCAAAAAGGGTTTCTTCACCCCGGGAAGTTAATTAAATACCATTTGGAGGCATTTAATGTTCGAGCAAAAACGGCTGATTTTCGACAAAAGAGATAACACCCCCCCATTACGTCATGCTTCAGAAATGTGGAAAATGGTCCGTTTTCAAATGTTTTATTTTTGAACGTCAGTTCACATTTGTAGGTGGATCATCAGTGTTAGAGCTAAAATTAGCATGTTTAAAGTGATTTTCATGCTTCCAGGGGCTCGGGAAGTTAATTAAATACCATTTGGAGGCATTTAATGTTTGAGCAAAAACGGCTGATTTTCGACAAAAGAGATAACACCCCCCATTACGTCATGCTTCAGAAATGTGGAAAATGGTCCGTTTTCAAATGTTTTATTTTTGAACGTCAGTTCACATTTGTAGGTGGATCATCAGTGTTAGAGCTAAAATTAGCATGTTTAAAGTGATTTTCATGCTTCCAGGGGCCCAAAACACAAGATTTATGGAATGGTTAAAAGTGCATGAAAATGGCCAATTTACTCACTCTGAGTTCTCAAAAAGGGTTTCTTCACCCCGGGAAGTTAATTAAATACCATTTGGAGGCATTTAATGTTCGAGCAAAAACGGCTGATTTTCGACAAAAGAGATAACACCCCCCCATTACGTCATGCTTCAGAAATGTGGAAAATGGTCCGTTTTCAAATGTTTTATTTTTGAACGTCAGTTCACATTTGTAGGTGGATCATCAGTGTTAGAGCTAAAATTAGCATGTTTATAGGGATTTTCATGCTTCCAGGGGCCCAAAACACAAGATTTATGGAATGGTTAAAAGTGCATGAAAATGGCCAATTTACTCACTCTGAGTTCTCAAAAAGGGTTTCTTCACCCCGGGAAGTTAATTAAATACCATTTGGAGGCATTTAATGTTCGAGCAAAAACGGCTGATTTTCGACAAAAGAGATAACACCCCCCCATTACGTCATGCTTCAGAAATGTGGAAAATGGTCCGTTTTCAAATGTTTTATTTTTGAACGTCAGTTCACATTTGTAGGTGGATCATCAGTGTTAGAGCTAAAATTAGCATGTTTAAAGTGATTTTCATGCTTCCAGGGGCTCGGGAAGTTAATTAAATACCATTTGGAGGCATTTAATGTTCGAGCAAAAACGGCTGATTTTCGACAAAAGAGATAACACCCCCCCCATTACGTCATGCTTCAGAAATGTGGTAAATGGTCCGTTTTCAAATGTTTTATTTTTGAACGTCAGTTCACATTTGTAGGTGGATCATCAGTGTTAGAGCTAAAATTAGCATGTTTAAAGTGATTTTCATGCTTCCAGGGGCCCAAAACACAAGATTTATGGAATGGTTAAAAGTGCATGAAAATGGCCAATTTACTCACTCTGAGTTCTCAAAAAGGGTTTCTTCACCCCGGGAAGTTAATTAAATACCATTTGGAGGCATTTAATGTTCGAGCAAAAACGGCTGATTTTCGACAAAAGAGATAACACCCCCCCATTACGTCATGCTTCAGAAATGTGGAAAATGGTCCGTTTTCAAATGTTTTATTTTTGAACGTCAGTTCACATTTGTAGGTGGATCATCAGTGTTAGAGCTAAAATTAGCAGGTTTAAAGTGATTTTCATGCTTCCAGGGGCCCAAAACACAAGATTAATGGAATGGTTAAAAGTGCATGAAAATGGCCAATTTACTCACTCTGAGTTCTCAAAAAGGGTTTCTTCACCCCGGGAAGTGAAATAAATACCATTTGGAGGCATTTAATGTTCGAGCAAAAACGGCTGATTTTCGACAAAAGAGATAACACCCCCCCATTACGTCATGCTTCAGAAATGTGGAAAATGGTCCGTTTTCAAATGTTTTATTTTTGAACGTCAGTTCACATTTGTAGGTGGATCATCAGTGTTAGAGCTAAAATTAGCATGTTTAAAGTGATTTTCATGCTTCCAGGGGCTCGGGAAGTTAATTAAATACCATTTGGAGGCATTTAATGTTCGAGCAAAAACGGCTGATTTTCGACAAAAGAGATAACACCCCCCCATTACGTCATGCTTCAGAAATGTGGAAAATGGTCCGTTTTCAAATGTTTTATTTTTGAACGTCAGTTCACATTTGTAGGTGGATCATCAGTGTTAGAGCTAAAATTAGCATGTTTAAAGTGATTTTCATGCTTCCAGGGGCCCAAAACACAAGATTAATGGAATGGTTAAAAGTGCATGAAAATGGCCAATTTACTCACTCTGAGTTCTCAAAAAGGGTTTCTTCACCCCGGGAAGTGAAATAAATACCATTTGGAGGCATTTAATGTTCGAGCAAAAACGGCTGATTTTCGACAAAAGAGATAACACCCCCCCATTACGTCATGCTTCAGAAATGTGGAAAATGGTCCGTTTTCAAATGTTTTATTTTTGAACGTCAGTTCACATTTGTAGGTGGATCATCAGTTTTAGAGCTAAAATTAGCATGTTTAAAGTGATTTTCATGCTTCCAGGGGCCCAAAACACAAGATTTATGGAATGGTTAAAAGTGCATGAAAATGGCCAATTTACTCACTCTGAGTTCTCAAAAAGGGTTTCTTCACCCCGGGAAGTTAATTAAATACCATTTGGAGGCATTTAATGTTCGAGCAAAAACGGCTGATTTTCGACAAAAGAGATAACACCCCCCCATTACGTCATGCTTCAGAAATGTGGAAAATGGTCCGTTTTCAAATGTTTTATTTTTGAACGTCAGTTCACATTTGTAGGTGGATCATCAGTGTTAGAGCTAAAATTAGCATGTTTAAAGTGATTTTCATGCTTCCAGGGGCTCGGGAAGTTAATTAAATACCATTTGGAGGCATTTAATGTTCGAGCAAAAACGGCTGATTTTCGACAAAAGAGATAACACCCCCCCATTACGTCATGCTTCAGAAATGTGGAAAATGGTCCGTTTTCAAATGTTTTATTTTTGAACGTCAGTTCACATTTGTAGGTGGATCATCAGTGTTAGAGCTAAAATTAGCATGTTTAAAGTGATTTTCATGCTTCCAGGGGCCCAAAACACAAGATTTATGGAATGGTTAAAAGTGCATGAAAATGGCCAATTTACTCACTCTGAGTTCTCAAAAAGGGTTTCTTCACCCCGGGAAGTTAATTAAATACCATTTGGAGGCATTTAATGTTCGAGCAAAAACGGCTGATTTTCGACAAAAGAGATAACACCCCCCCATTACGTCATGCTTCAGAAATGTGGAAATGGTCCGTTTTCAAATGTTTTATTTTTGAACGTCAGTTCACATTTGTAGGTGGATCATCAGTGTTAGAGCTAAAATTAGCATGTTTAAAGTGATTTTCATGCTTCCAGGGGCTCGGGAAGTTAATTAAATACCATTTGGAGGCATTTAATGTTCGAGCCAAAACGGCTGATTTCCGACAAAAGAGATAACACCCCCCCCCATTACGTCATGCTTCAGAAATGTGGAAAATGGTCCGTTTTCAAATGTTTTATTTTTGAACGTCAGTTCACATTTGTAGGTGGATCATCAGTGTTAGAGCTAAAATTAGCATGTTTAAAGTGATTTTCATGCTTCCAGGGGCCCAAAACTCAAGATTTATGGAATGGTTAAAAGTGCATGAAAATGGCCAATTTACTCACTCTGAGTTCTCAAAAAGGGTTTCTTCACCCCGGGAAGTTAATTAAATACCATTTGGAGGCATTTAATGTTCGAGCAAAAACGGCTGATTTTCGACAAAAGAGATAACACCCCCCCATTACGTCATGCTTCAGAAATGTGGAAAATGGTCCGTTTTCAAATGTTTTATTTTTGAACGTCAGTTCACATTTGTAGGTGGATCATCAGTGTTAGAGCTAAAATTAGCAGGTTTAAAGTGATTTTCATGCTTCCAGGGGCCCAAAACACAAGATTAATCGAATGGTTAAAAGTGCATGAAAATGGCCAATTTACTCACTCTGAGTTCTCAAAAAGGGTTTCTTCACCCCGGGAAGTGAAATAAATACCATTTGGAGGCATTTAATGTTCGAGCAAAAACGGCTGATTTTCGACAAAAGAGATAACACCCCCCCATTACGTCATGCTTCAGAAATGTGGAAAATGGTCCGTTTTCAAATGTTTTATTTTTGAACGTCAGTTCACATTTGTAGGTGGATCATCAGTTTTAGAGCTAAAATTAGCATGTTTAAAGTGATTTTCATGCTTCCAGGGGCCCAAAACACAAGATTTATAGAATGGTTAAAAGTGCATGAAAATGGCCAATTTACTCACTCTGAGTTCTCAAAAAGGGTTTCTTCACCCCGGGAAGTTAATTAAATACCATTTGGAGGCATTTAATGTTCGAGCAAAAACGGCTGATTTTCGACAAAAGAGATAACACCCCCCCATTACGTCATGCTTCAGAAATGTGGAAAATGGTCCGTTTTCAAATGTTTTATTTTTGAACGTCAGTTCACATTTGTAGGTGGATCATCAGTGTTAGAGCTAAAATTAGCATGTTTAAAGTGATTTTCATGCTTCCAGGAGCTCGGGAAGTTAATTAAATACCATTTGGAGGCATTTAATGTTCGAGCAAAAACGGCTGATTTTCGACAAAAGAGATAACACCCCCCCCATTACGTCATGCTTCAGAAATGTGGAAAATGGTCCGTTTTCAAATGTTTTATTTTTGAACGTCAGTTCACATTTGTAGGTGGATCATCAGTGTTAGAGCTAAAATTAGCATGTTTAAAGTGATTTTCATGCTTCCAGGGGCCCAAAACACAAGATTTATGGAATGGTTAAAAGTGCATGAAAATGGCCAATTTACTCACTCTGAGTTCTCAAAAAGGGTTTCTTCACCCCGGGAAGTTAATTAAATACCATTTGGAGGCATTTAATGTTTGAGCAAAAACGGCTGATTTTCGACAAAAGAGATAACACCCCCCCATTACGTCATGCTTCAGAAATGTGGAAAATGGTCCGTTTTCAAATGTTTTATTTTTGAACGTCAGTTCACATTTGTAGGTGGATCATCAGTGTTAGAGCTAAAATTAGCATGTTTAAAGTGATTTTCATGCTTCCAGGGGCTCAGGAAGTTAATTAAATACCATTTGGAGGCATTTAATGTTTGAGCAAAAACGGCTGATTTTCGACAAAAGAGATAACACCCCCCATTACGTCATGCTTCAGAAATGTGGAAAATGGTCCGTTTTCAAATGTTTTATTTTTGAACGTCAGTTCACATTTGTAGGTGGATCATCAGTGTTAGAGCTAAAATTAGCATGTTTAAAGTGATTTTCATGCTTCCAGGGGCCCAAAACACAAGATTTATGGAATGGTTAAAAGTGCATGAAAATGGCCAATTTACTCACTCTGAGTTCTCAAAAAGGGTTTCTTCACCCCGGGAAGTTAATTAAATACCATTTGGAGGCATTTAATGTTCGAGCAAAAACGGCTGATTTTCGACAAAAGAGATAACACCCCCCCATTACGTCATGCTTCAGAAATGTGGAAAATGGTCCGTTTTCAAATGTTTTATTTTTGAACGTCAGTTCACATTTGTAGGTGGATCATCAGTGTTAGAGCTAAAATTAGCATGTTTAAAGTGATTTTCATGCTTCCAGGGGCTCGGGAAGTTAATTAAATACCATTTGGAGGCATTTAATGTTCGAGCAAAAACGGCTGATTTTCGACAAAAGAGATAACACCCCCCCCATAACGTCATGCTTCAGAAATGTGGAAAATGGTCCGTTTTCAAATGTTTTATTTTTGAACGTCAGTTCACATTTGTAGGTGGATCATCAGTGTTAGAGCTAAAATTAGCATGTTTAAAGTGATTTTCATGCTTCCAGGGGCCCAAAACACAAGATTTATGGAATGGTTAAAAGTGCATGAAAATGGCCAATTTACTCACTCTGAGTTCTCAAAAAGGGTTTCTTCACCCCGGGAAGTTAATTAAATACCATTTGGAGGCATTTAATGTTCGAGCAAAAACGGCTGATTTTCGACAAAAGAGATAACACCCCCCCATTACGTCATGCTTCAGAAATGTGGAAAATGGTCCGTTTTCAAATGTTTTATTTTTGAACGTCAGTTCACATTTGTAGGTGGATCATCAGTGTTAGAGCTAAAATTAGCAGGTTTAAAGTGATTTTCATGCTTCCAGGGGCCCAAAACACAAGATTTATGGAATGGTTAAAAGTGCATGAAAATGGCCAATTTACTCACTCTGAGTTCTCAAAAAGGGTTTCTTCACCCCGGGAAGTGAAATAAATACCATTTGGAGGCATTTAATGTTCGAGCAAAAACGGCTGATTTTCGACAAAAGAGATAACACCCCCCCATTACGTCATGCTTCAGAAATGTGGAAAATGGTCCGTTTTCAAATGTTTTATTTTTGAACGTCAGTTCACATTTGTAGGTGGATCATCAGTGTTAGAGCTAAAATTAGCATGTTTAAAGTGATTTTCATGCTTCCAGGGGCTCGGGAAGTGAAATAAATACCATTTGGAGGCATTTAATGTTCGAGCAAAAACGGCTGATTTTCGACAAAAGAGATAACACCCCCCCATTACGTCATGCTTCAGAAATGTGGAAAATGGTCCGTTTTCAAATGTTTTATTTTTGAACGTCAGTTCACATTTGTAGGTGGATCATCAGTGTTAGAGCTAAAATTAGCATGTTTAAAGTGATTTTCATGCTTCCAGGGGCCCAAAACACAAGATTTATAGAATGGTTAAAAGTGCATGAAAATGGCCAATTTACTCACTCTGAGTTCTCAAAAAGGGTTTCTTCACCCCGGGAAGTTAATTAAATACCATTTGGAGGCATTTAATGTTCGAGCAAAAACGGCTGATTTTCGACAAAAGAGATAACACCCCCCCATTACGTCATGCTTCAGAAATGTGGAAAATGGTCCGTTTTCAAATGTTTTATTTTTGAACGTCAGTTCACATTTGTAGGTGGATCATCAGTGTTAGAGCTAAAATTAGCATGTTTAAAGTGATTTTCATGCTTCCAGGGGCCCAAAACACAAGATTTATGGAATGGTTAAAAGTGCATGAAAATGGCCAATTTACTCACTCTGAGTTCTCAAAAAGGGTTTCTTCACCCGGGAAGTTAATTAAATACCATTTGGAGGCATTTAATGTTCGAGCAAAAACGGCTGATTTTCGACAAAAGAGATAACACCCCCCCATTACGTCATGCTTCAGAAATGTGGAAAATGGTCCGTTTTCAAATGTTTTATTTTTGAACGTCAGTTCACATTTGTAGGTGGATCATCAGTGTTAGAGCTAAAATTAGCATGTTTAAAGTGATTTTCATGCTTCCAGGGGCTCGGGAAGTTAATTAAATACCATTTGGAGGCATTTAATGTTCGAGCAAAAACGGCTGATTTTCGACAAAAGAGATAACACCCCCCCATTACGTCATGCTTCAGAAATGTGGAAAATGGTCCGTTTTCAAATGTTTTATTTTTGAACGTCAGTTCACATTTGTAGGTGGATCATCAGTGTTAGAGCTAAAATTAGCATGTTTAAAGTGATTTTCATGCTTCCAGGGGCCCAAAACACAAGATTTATGGAATGGTTAAAAGTGCATGAAAATGGCCAATTTACTCACTCTGAGTTCTCAAAAAGGGTTTCTTCACCCCGGGAAGTTAATTAAATACCATTTGGAGGCATTTAATGTTCGAGCAAAAACGGCTGATTTTCGACAAAAGAGATAACACCCCCCCATTACGTCATGCTTCAGAAATGTGGAAAATGGTCCGTTTTCAAATGTTTTATTTTTGAACGTCAGTTCACATTTGTAGGTGGATCATCAGTGTTAGAGCTAAAATTAGCATGTTTAAAGTGATTTTCATGCTTCCAGGGGCTCGGGAAGTTAATTAAATACCATTTGGAGGCATTTAATGTTCGAGCCAAAACGGCTGATTTCCGACAAAAGAGATAACACCCCCCCCCATTACGTCATGCTTCAGAAATGTGGAAAATGGTCCGTTTTCAAATGTTTTATTTTTGAACGTCAGTTCACATTTGTAGGTGGATCATCAGTGTTAGAGCTAAAATTAGCATGTTTAAAGTGATTTTCATGCTTCCAGGGGCCCAAAACTCAAGATTTATGGAATGGTTAAAAGTGCATGAAAATGGCCAATTTACTCACTCTGAGTTCTCAAAAAGGGTTTCTTCACCCCGGGAAGTTAATTAAATACCATTTGGAGGCATTTAATGTTCGAGCAAAAACGGCTGATTTTCGACAAAAGAGATAACACCCCCCCATTACGTCATGCTTCAGAAATGTGGAAAATGGTCCGTTTTCAAATGTTTTATTTTTGAACGTCAGTTCACATTTGTAGGTGGATCATCAGTGTTAGAGCTAAAATTAGCAGGTTTAAAGTGATTTTCATGCTTCCAGGGGCCCAAAACACAAGATTAATCGAATGGTTAAAAGTGCATGAAAATGGCCAATTTACTCACTCTGAGTTCTCAAAAAGGGTTTCTTCACCCCGGGAAGTGAAATAAATACCATTTGGAGGCATTTAATGTTCGAGCAAAAACGGCTGATTTTCGACAAAAGAGATAACACCCCCCCATTACGTCATGCTTCAGAAATGTGGAAAATGGTCCGTTTTCAAATGTTTTATTTTTGAACGTCAGTTCACATTTGTAGGTGGATCATCAGTTTTAGAGCTAAAATTAGCATGTTTAAAGTGATTTTCATGCTTCCAGGGGCCCAAAACACAAGATTTATAGAATGGTTAAAAGTGCATGAAAATGGCCAATTTACTCACTCTGAGTTCTCAAAAAGGGTTTCTTCACCCCGGGAAGTTAATTAAATACCATTTGGAGGCATTTAATGTTCGAGCAAAAACGGCTGATTTTCGACAAAAGAGATAACACCCCCCCATTACGTCATGCTTCAGAAATGTGGAAAATGGTCCGTTTTCAAATGTTTTATTTTTGAACGTCAGTTCACATTTGTAGGTGGATCATCAGTGTTAGAGCTAAAATTAGCATGTTTAAAGTGATTTTCATGCTTCCAGGAGCTCGGGAAGTTAATTAAATACCATTTGGAGGCATTTAATGTTCGAGCAAAAACGGCTGATTTTCGACAAAAGAGATAACACCCCCCCCATTACGTCATGCTTCAGAAATGTGGAAAATGGTCCGTTTTCAAATGTTTTATTTTTGAACGTCAGTTCACATTTGTAGGTGGATCATCAGTGTTAGAGCTAAAATTAGCATGTTTAAAGTGATTTTCATGCTTCCAGGGGCCCAAAACACAAGATTTATGGAATGGTTAAAAGTGCATGAAAATGGCCAATTTACTCACTCTGAGTTCTCAAAAAGGGTTTCTTCACCCCGGGAAGTTAATTAAATACCATTTGGAGGCATTTAATGTTTGAGCAAAAACGGCTGATTTTCGACAAAAGAGATAACACCCCCCCATTACGTCATGCTTCAGAAATGTGGAAAATGGTCCGTTTTCAAATGTTTTATTTTTGAACGTCAGTTCACATTTGTAGGTGGATCATCAGTGTTAGAGCTAAAATTAGCATGTTTAAAGTGATTTTCATGCTTCCAGGGGCTCAGGAAGTTAATTAAATACCATTTGGAGGCATTTAATGTTTGAGCAAAAACGGCTGATTTTCGACAAAAGAGATAACACCCCCCATTACGTCATGCTTCAGAAATGTGGAAAATGGTCCGTTTTCAAATGTTTTATTTTTGAACGTCAGTTCACATTTGTAGGTGGATCATCAGTGTTAGAGCTAAAATTAGCATGTTTAAAGTGATTTTCATGCTTCCAGGGGCCCAAAACACAAGATTTATGGAATGGTTAAAAGTGCATGAAAATGGCCAATTTACTCACTCTGAGTTCTCAAAAAGGGTTTCTTCACCCCGGGAAGTTAATTAAATACCATTTGGAGGCATTTAATGTTCGAGCAAAAACGGCTGATTTTCGACAAAAGAGATAACACCCCCCCATTACGTCATGCTTCAGAAATGTGGAAAATGGTCCGTTTTCAAATGTTTTATTTTTGAACGTCAGTTCACATTTGTAGGTGGATCATCAGTGTTAGAGCTAAAATTAGCATGTTTAAAGTGATTTTCATGCTTCCAGGGGCTCGGGAAGTTAATTAAATACCATTTGGAGGCATTTAATGTTCGAGCAAAAACGGCTGATTTTCGACAAAAGAGATAACACCCCCCCCATAACGTCATGCTTCAGAAATGTGGAAAATGGTCCGTTTTCAAATGTTTTATTTTTGAACGTCAGTTCACATTTGTAGGTGGATCATCAGTGTTAGAGCTAAAATTAGCATGTTTAAAGTGATTTTCATGCTTCCAGGGGCCCAAAACACAAGATTTATGGAATGGTTAAAAGTGCATGAAAATGGCCAATTTACTCACTCTGAGTTCTCAAAAAGGGTTTCTTCACCCCGGGAAGTTAATTAAATACCATTTGGAGGCATTTAATGTTCGAGCAAAAACAGCTGATTTTCGACAAAAGAGATAACACCCCCCCATTACGTCATGCTTCAGAAATGTGGAAAATGGTCCGTTTTCAAATGTTTTATTTTTGAACGTCAGTTCACATTTGTAGGTGGATCATCAGTGTTAGAGCTAAAATTAGCAGGTTTAAAGTGATTTTCATGCTTCCAGGGGCCCAAAACACAAGATTTATGGAATGGTTAAAAGTGCATGAAAATGGCCAATTTACTCACTCTGAGTTCTCAAAAAGGGTTTCTTCACCCCGGGAAGTGAAATAAATACCATTTGGAGGCATTTAATGTTCGAGCAAAAACGGCTGATTTTCGACAAAAGAGATAACACCCCCCCATTACGTCATGCTTCAGAAATGTGGAAAATGGTCCGTTTTCAAATGTTTTATTTTTGAACGTCAGTTCACATTTGTAGGTGGATCATCAGTGTTAGAGCTAAAATTAGCATGTTTAAAGTGATTTTCATGCTTCCAGGGGCTCGGGAAGTGAAATAAATACCATTTGGAGGCATTTAATGTTCGAGCAAAAACGGCTGATTTTCGACAAAAGAGATAACACCCCCCCATTACGTCATGCTTCAGAAATGTGGAAAATGGTCCGTTTTCAAATGTTTTATTTTTGAACGTCAGTTCACATTTGTAGGTGGATCATCAGTGTTAGAGCTAAAATTAGCATGTTTAAAGTGATTTTCATGCTTCCAGGGGCCCAAAACACAAGATTTATAGAATGGTTAAAAGTGCATGAAAATGGCCAATTTACTCACTCTGAGTTCTCAAAAAGGGTTTCTTCACCCCGGGAAGTTAATTAAATACCATTTGGAGGCATTTAATGTTCGAGCAAAAACGGCTGATTTTCGACAAAAGAGATAACACCCCCCCATTACGTCATGCTTCAGAAATGTGGAAAATGGTCCGTTTTCAAATGTTTTATTTTTGAACGTCAGTTCACATTTGTAGGTGGATCATCAGTGTTAGAGCTAAAATTAGCATGTTTAAAGTGATTTTCATGCTTCCAGGGGCTCGGGAAGTTAATTAAATACCATTTGGAGGCATTTAATGTTCGAGCAAAAACGGCTGATTTTCGACAAAAGAGATAACACCCCCCCATTACGTCATGCTTCAGAAATGTGGAAAATGGTCCGTTTTCAAATGTTTTATTTTTGAACGTCAGTTCACATTTGTAGGTGGATCATCAGTGTTAGAGCTAAAATTAGCATGTTTAAAGTGATTTTCATGCTTCCAGGGGCCCAAAACACAAGATTTATGGAATGGTTAAAAGTGCATGAAAATGGCCAATTTACTCACTCTGAGTTCTCAAAAAGGGTTTCTTCACCCCGGGAAGTTAATTAAATACCATTTGGAGGCATTTAATGTTCGAGCAAAAACGGCTGATTTTCGACAAAAGAGATAACACCCCCCCATTACGTCATGCTTCAGAAATGTGGAAAATGGTCCGTTTTCAAATGTTTTATTTTTGAACGTCAGTTCACATTTGTAGGTGGATCATCAGTGTTAGAGCTAAAATTAGCATGTTTAAAGTGATTTTCAGGCTTCCAGGGGCTCGGGAAGTTAATTAAATACCATTTGGAGGCATTTAATGTTTGAGCAAAAACGGCTGATTTTCGACAAAAGAGATAACACCCCCCATTACGTCATGCTTCAGAAATGTGGAAAATGGTCCGTTTTCAAATGTTTTATTTTTGAACGTCAGTTCACATTTGTAGGTGGATCATCAGTGTTAGAGCTAAAATTAGCATGTTTAAAGTGATTTTCATGCTTCCAGGGGCCCAAAACACAAGATTTATGGAATGGTTAAAAGTGCATGAAAATGGCCAATTTACTCACTCTGAGTTCTCAAAAAGGGTTTCTTCACCCCGGGAAGTTAATTAAATACCATTTGGAGGCATTTAATGTTCGAGCAAAAACGGCTGATTTTCGACAAAAGAGATAACACCCCCCCATTACGTCATGCTTCAGAAATGTGGAAAATGGTCCGTTTTCAAATGTTTTATTTTTGAACGTCAGTTCACATTTGTAGGTGGATCATCAGTGTTAGAGCTAAAATTAGCATGTTTAAAGGGATTTTCATGCTTCCAGGGGCCCAAAACACAAGATTTATGGAATGGTTAAAAGTGCATGAAAATGGCCAATTTACTCACTCTGAGTTCTCAAAAAGGGTTTCTTCACCCCGGGAAGTTAATTAAATACCATTTGGAGGCATTTAATGTTCGAGCAAAAACGGCTGATTTTCGACAAAAGAGATAACACCCCCCCATTACGTCATGCTTCAGAAATGTGGAAAATGGTCCGTTTTCAAATGTTTTATTTTTGAACGTCAGTTCACATTTGTAGGTGGATCATCAGTGTTAGAGCTAAAATTAGCATTTTAAAGTGATTTTCATGCTTCCAGGGGCTCGGGAAGTTAATTAAATACCATTTGGAGGCATTTAATGTTCGAGCCAAAACGGCTGATTTCCGACAAAAGAGATAACACCCCCCCCATTACGTCATGCTTCAGAAATGTGGAAAATGGTCCGTTTTCAAATGTTTTATTTTTGAACGTCAGTTCACATTTGTAGGTGGATCATCAGTGTTAGAGCTAAAATTAGCATGTTTAAAGTGATTTTCATGCTTCCAGGGGCCCAAAACTCAAGATTTATGGAATGGTTAAAAGTGCATGAAAATGGCCAATTTACTCACTCTGAGTTCTCAAAAAGGGTTTCTTCACCCCGGGAAGTTAATTAAATACCATTTGGAGGCATTTAATGTTCGAGCAAAAACGGCTGATTTTCGACAAAAGAGATAACACCCCCCCATTACGTCATGCTTCAGAAATGTGGAAAATGGTCCGTTTTCAAATGTTTTATTTTTGAACGTCAGTTCACATTTGTAGGTGGATCATCAGTGTTAGAGCTAAAATTAGCAGGTTTAAAGTGATTTTCATGCTTCCAGGGGCCCAAAACACAAGATTAATCGAATGGTTAAAAGTGCATGAAAATGGCCAATTTACTCACTCTGAGTTCTCAAAAAGGGTTTCTTCACCCCGGGAAGTGAAATAAATACCATTTGGAGGCATTTAATGTTCGAGCAAAAACGGCTGATTTTCGACAAAAGAGATAACACCCCCCCATTACGTCATGCTTCAGAAATGTGGAAAATGGTCCGTTTTCAAATGTTTTATTTTTGAACGTCAGTTCACATTTGTAGGTGGATCATCAGTGTTAGAGCTAAAATTAGCATGTTTAAAGTGATTTTCATGCTTCCAGGGGCCCAAAACACAAGATTTATAGAATGGTTAAAAGTGCATGAAAATGGCCAATTTACTCACTCTGAGTTCTCAAAAAGGGTTTCTTCACCCCGGGAAGTTAATTAAATACCATTTGGAGGCATTTAATGTTCGAGCAAAAACGGCTGATTTTCGACAAAAGAGATAACACCCCCCCATTACGTCATGCTTCAGAAATGTGGAAAATGGTCCGTTTTCAAATGTTTTATTTTTGAACGTCAGTTCACATTTGTAGGTGGATCATCAGTGTTAGAGCTAAAATTAGCATGTTTAAAGTGATTTTCATGCTTCCAGGAGCTCGGGAAGTTAATTAAATACCATTTGGAGGCATTTAATGTTCGAGCAAAAACGGCTGATTTTCGACAAAAGAGATAACACCCCCCCCATTACGTCATGCTTCAGAAATGTGGAAAATGGTCCGTTTTCAAATGTTTTATTTTTGAACGTCAGTTCACATTTGTAGGTGGATCATCAGTGTTAGAGCTAAAATTAGCATGTTTAAAGTGATTTTCATGCTTCCAGGGGCCCAAAACACAAGATTTATGGAATGGTTAAAAGTGCATGAAAATGGCCAATTTACTCACTCTGAGTTCTCAAAAAGGGTTTCTTCACCCCGGGAAGTTAATTAAATACCATTTGGAGGCATTTAATGTTCGAGCAAAAACGGCTGATTTTCGACAAAAGAGATAACACCCCCCCATTACGTCATGCTTCAGAAATGTGGAAAATGGTCCGTTTTCAAATGTTTTATTTTTGAACGTCAGTTCACATTTGTAGGTGGATCATCAGTGTTAGAGCTAAAATTAGCATGTTTAAAGTGATTTTCATGCTTCCAGGGGCTCAGGAAGTTAATTAAATACCATTTGGAGGCATTTAATGTTTGAGCAAAAACGGCTGATTTTCGACAAAAGAGATAACACCCCCCATTACGTCATGCTTCAGAAATGTGGAAAATGGTCCGTTTTCAAATGTTTTATTTTTGAACGTCAGTTCACATTTGTAGGTGGATCATCAGTGTTAGAGCTAAAATTAGCATGTTTAAAGTGATTTTCATGCTTCCAGGGGCCCAAAACACAAGATTTATGGAATGGTTAAAAGTGCATGAAAATGGCCAATTTACTCACTCTGAGTTCTCAAAAAGGGTTTCTTCACCCCGGGAAGTTTATTAAATACCATTTGGATGCATTTAATGTTCGAGCAAAAACGGCTGATTTTCGACAAAAGAGATAACACCCCCCCCCATTACGTCATGCTTCAGAAATGTGGAAAATGGTCCGTTTTCAAATGTTTTATTTTTGAACGTCAGTTCACATTTGTAGGTGGATCATCAGTGTTAGAGCTAAAATTAGCATGTTTAAAGGGATTTTCATGCTTCCAGGGGCCCAAAACACAAGATTTATGGAATGGTTAAAAGTGCATGAAAATGGCCAATTTACTCACTCTGAGTTCTCAAAAAGGGTTTCTTCACCCCGGGAAGTTAATTAAATACCATTTGGAGGCATTTAATGTTCGAGCAAAAACGGCTGATTTTCGACAAAAGAGATAACACCCCCCCATTACGTCATGCTTCAGAAATGTGGAAAATGGTCCGTTTTCAAATGTTTTATTTTTGAACGTCAGTTCACATTTGTAGGTGGATCATCAGTGTTAGAGCTAAAATTAGCATGTTTAAAGTGATTTTCATGCTTCCAGGGGCTCAGGAAGTTAATTAAATACCATTTGGAGGCATTTAATGTTTGAGCAAAAACGGCTGATTTTCGACAAAAGAGATAACACCCCCCATTACGTCATGCTTCAGAAATGTGGAAAATGGTCCGTTTTCAAATGTTTTATTTTTGAACGTCAGTTCACATTTGTAGGTGGATCATCAGTGTTAGAGCTAAAATTAGCATGTTTAAAGTGATTTTCATGCTTCCAGGGGCCCAAAACACAAGATTTATGGAATGGTTAAAAGTGCATGAAAATGGCCAATTTACTCACTCTGAGTTCTCAAAAAGGGTTTCTTCACCCCGGGAAGTTTATTAAATACCATTTGGATGCATTTAATGTTCGAGCAAAAACGGCTGATTTTCGACAAAAGAGATAACACCCCCCCATTACGTCATGCTTCAGAAATGTGGAAAATGGTCCGTTTTCAAATGTTTTATTTTTGAACGTCAGTTCACATTTGTAGGTGGATCATCAGTGTTAGAGCTAAAATTAGCATGTTTAAAGAGATTTTCATGCTTCCAGGGGCCCAAAACACAAGATTTATGGAATGGTTAAAAGTGCATGAAAATGGCCAATTTACTCACTCTGAGTTCTCAAAAAGGGTTTCTTCACCCCGGGAAGTTAATTAAATACCATTTGGAGGCATTTAATGTTCGAGCAAAAACGGCTGATTTTCGACAAAAGAGATAACACCCCCCCATTACGTCATGCTTCAGAAATGTGGAAAATGGTCCGTTTTCAAATGTTTTATTTTTGAACGTCAGTTCACATTTGTAGGTGGATCATCAGTGTTAGAGCTAAAATTAGCATGTTTAAAGTGATTTTCATGCTTCCAGGGGCTCGGGAAGTTAATTAAATACCATTTGGAGGCATTTAATGTTCGAGCAAAAACGGCTGATTTTCGACAAAAGAGATAACACCCCCCCCATAACGTCATGCTTCAGAAATGTGGAAAATGGTCCGTTTTCAAATGTTTTATTTTTGAACGTCAGTTCACATTTGTAGGTGGATCATCAGTGTTAGAGCTAAAATTAGCATGTTTAAAGTGATTTTCATGCTTCCAGGGGCCCAAAACACAAGATTTATGGAATGGTTAAAAGTGCATGAAAATGGCCAATTTACTCACTCTGAGTTCTCAAAAAGGGTTTCTTCACCCCGGGAAGTTAATTAAATACCATTTGGAGGCATTTAATGTTCGAGCAAAAACGGCTGATTTTCGACAAAAGAGATAACACCCCCCCATTACGTCATGCTTCAGAAATGTGGAAAATGGTCCGTTTTCAAATGTTTTATTTTTGAACGTCAGTTCACATTTGTAGGTGGATCATCAGTGTTAGAGCTAAAATTAGCAGGTTTAAAGTGATTTTCATGCTTCCAGGGGCCCAAAACACAAGATTAATGGAATGGTTAAAAGTGCATGAAAATGGCCAATTTACTCACTCTGAGTTCTCAAAAAGGGTTTCTTCACCCCGGGAAGTGAAATAAATACCATTTGGAGGCATTTAATGTTCGAGCAAAAACGGCTGATTTTCGACAAAAGAGATAACACCCCCCCATTACGTCATGCTTCAGAAATGTGGAAAATGGTCCGTTTTCAAATGTTTTATTTTTGAACGTCAGTTCACATTTGTAGGTGGATCATCAGTGTTAGAGCTAAAATTAGCATGTTTAAAGTGATTTTCATGCTTCCAGGAGCTCGGGAAGTTAATTAAATACCATTTGGAGGCATTTAATGTTCGAGCAAAAACGGCTGATTTTCGACAAAAGAGATAACACCCCCCCCATTACGTCATGCTTCAGAAATGTGGAAAATGGTCCGTTTTCAAATGTTTTATTTTTGAACGTCAGTTCACATTTGTAGGTGGATCATCAGTGTTAGAGCTAAAATTAGCATGTTTAAAGTGATTTTCATGCTTCCAGGGGCCCAAAACACAAGATTTATGGAATGGTTAAAAGTGCATGAAAATGGCCAATTTACTCACTCTGAGTTCTCAAAAAGGGTTTCTTCACCCCGGGAAGTTAATTAAATACCATTTGGAGGCATTTAATGTTCGAGCAAAAACGGCTGATTTTCGACAAAAGAGATAACACCCCCCCATTACGTCATGCTTCAGAAATGTGGAAAATGGTCCGTTTTCAAATGTTTTATTTTTGAACGTCAGTTCACATTTGTAGGTGGATCATCAGTGTTAGAGCTAAAATTAGCATGTTTAAAGTGATTTTCATGCTTCCAGGGGCTCGGGAAGTTAATTAAATACCATTTGGAGGCATTTAATGTTTGAGCAAAAACGGCTGATTTTCGACAAAAGAGATAACACCCCCCATTACGTCATGCTTCAGAAATGTGGAAAATGGTCCGTTTTCAAATGTTTTATTTTTGAACGTCAGTTCACATTTGTAGGTGGATCATCAGTGTTAGAGCTAAAATTAGCATGTTTAAAGTGATTTTCATGCTTCCAGGGGCCCAAAACACAAGATTTATGGAATGGTTAAAAGTGCATGAAAATGGCCAATTTACTCACTCTGAGTTCTCAAAAAGGGTTTCTTCACCCCGGGAAGTTAATTAAATACCATTTGGAGGCATTTAATGTTCGAGCAAAAACGGCTGATTTTCGACAAAAGAGATAACACCCCCCCATTACGTCATGCTTCAGAAATGTGGAAAATGGTCCGTTTTCAAATGTTTTATTTTTGAACGTCAGTTCACATTTGTAGGTGGATCATCAGTGTTAGAGCTAAAATTAGCATGTTTAAAGGGATTTTCATGCTTCCAGGGGCCCAAAACACAAGATTTATGGAATGGTTAAAAGTGCATGAAAATGGCCAATTTACTCACTCTGAGTTCTCAAAAAGGGTTTCTTCACCCCGGGAAGTTAATTAAATACCATTTGGAGGCATTTAATGTTCGAGCAAAAACGGCTGATTTTCGACAAAAGAGATAACACCCCCCCATTACGTCATGCTTCAGAAATGTGGAAAATGGTCCGTTTTCAAATGTTTTATTTTTGAACGTCAGTTCACATTTGTAGGTGGATCATCAGTGTTAGAGCTAAAATTAGCATGTTTAAAGTGATTTTCATGCTTCCAGGGGCTCGGGAAGTTAATTAAATACCATTTGGAGGCATTTAATGTTCGAGCAAAAACGGCTGATTTTCGACAAAAGAGATAACACCCCCCCCATTACGTCATGCTTCAGAAATGTGGTAAATGGTCCGTTTTCAAATGTTTTATTTTTGAACGTCAGTTCACATTTGTAGGTGGATCATCAGTGTTAGAGCTAAAATTAGCATGTTTAAAGTGATTTTCATGCTTCCAGGGGCCCAAAACACAAGATTTATGGAATGGTTAAAAGTGCATGAAAATGGCCAATTTACTCACTCTGAGTTCTCAAAAAGGGTTTCTTCACCCCGGGAAGTTAATTAAATACCATTTGGAGGCATTTAATGTTCGAGCAAAAACGGCTGATTTTCGACAAAAGAGATAACACCCCCCCATTACGTCATGCTTCAGAAATGTGGAAAATGGTCCGTTTTCAAATGTTTTATT
Source organism: Lissotriton vulgaris (assembly GCF_964263255.1). NCBI lineage: Eukaryota > Metazoa > Chordata > Amphibia > Caudata > Salamandridae > Lissotriton > Lissotriton vulgaris. The sequence continues at coordinate 41,970 of NW_028244903.1, forward strand.
TTTGAACGTCAGTTCACATTTGTAGGTGGATCATCAGTGTTAGAGCTAAAATTAGCAGGTTTAAAGTGATTTTCATGCTTCCAGGGGCCCAAAACACAAGATTAATGGAATGGTTAAAAGTGCATGAAAATGGCCAATTTACTCACTCTGAGTTCTCAAAAAGGGTTTCTTCACCCCGGGAAGTGAAATAAATACCATTTGGAGGCATTTAATGTTCGAGCAAAAACGGCTGATTTTCGACAAAAGAGATAACACCCCCCCATTACGTCATGCTTCAGAAATGTGGAAAATGGTCCGTTTTCAAATGTTTTATTTTTGAACGTCAGTTCACATTTGTAGGTGGATCATCAGTGTTAGAGCTAAAATTAGCATGTTTAAAGTGATTTTCATGCTTCCAGGGGCTCGGGAAGTTAATTAAATACCATTTGGAGGCATTTAATGTTCGAGCAAAAACGGCTGATTTTCGACAAAAGAGATAACACCCCCCCATTACGTCATGCTTCAGAAATGTGGAAAATGGTCCGTTTTCAAATGTTTTATTTTTGAACGTCAGTTCACATTTGTAGGTGGATCATCAGTGTTAGAGCTAAAATTAGCATGTTTAAAGTGATTTTCATGCTTCCAGGGGCCCAAAACACAAGATTAATGGAATGGTTAAAAGTGCATGAAAATGGCCAATTTACTCACTCTGAGTTCTCAAAAAGGGTTTCTTCACCCCGGGAAGTGAAATAAATACCATTTGGAGGCATTTAATGTTCGAGCAAAAACAGCTGATTTTCGACAAAAGAGATAACACCCCCCCATTACGTCATGCTTCAGAAATGTGGAAAATGGTCCGTTTTCAAATGTTTTATTTTTGAACGTCAGTTCACATTTGTAGGTGGATCATCAGTTTTAGAGCTAAAATTAGCATGTTTAAAGTGATTTTCATGCTTCCAGGGGCCCAAAACACAAGATTTATGGAATGGTTAAAAGTGCATGAAAATGGCCAATTTACTCACTCTGAGTTCTCAAAAAGGGTTTCTTCACCCCGGGAAGTTAATTAAATACCATTTGGAGGCATTTAATGTTCGAGCAAAAACGGCTGATTTTCGACAAAAGAGATAACACCCCCCCATTACGTCATGCTTCAGAAATGTGGAAAATGGTCCGTTTTCAAATGTTTTATTTTTGAACGTCAGTTCACATTTGTAGGTGGATCATCAGTGTTAGAGCTAAAATTAGCATGTTTAAAGTGATTTTCATGCTTCCAGGGGCTCGGGAAGTTAATTAAATACCATTTGGAGGCATTTAATGTTCGAGCAAAAACGGCTGATTTTCGACAAAAGAGATAACAGCCCCCCATTACGTCATGCTTCAGAAATGTGGAAAATGGTCCGTTTTCAAATGTTTTATTTTTGAACGTCAGTTCACATTTGTAGGTGGATCATCAGTGTTAGAGCTAAAATTAGCATGTTTAAAGTGATTTTCATGCTTCCAGGGGCCCAAAACACAAGATTTATGGAATGGTTAAAAGTGCATGAAAATGGCCAATTTACTCACTCTGAGTTCTCAAAAAGGGTTTCTTCACCCCGGGAAGTTAATTAAATACCATTTGGAGGCATTTAATGTTCGAGCAAAAACGGCTGATTTTCGACAAAAGAGATAACACCCCCCCATTACGTCATGCTTCAGAAATGTGGAAAATGGTCCGTTTTCAAATGTTTTATTTTTGAACGTCAGTTCACATTTGTAGGTGGATCATCAGTGTTAGAGCTAAAATTAGCATGTTTAAAGTGATTTTCATGCTTCCAGGGGCTCGGGAAGTTAATTAAATACCATTTGGAGGCATTTAATGTTCGAGCCAAAACGGCTGATTTCCGACAAAAGAGATAACACCCCCCCCATTACGTCATGCTTCAGAAATGTGGAAAATGGTCCGTTTTCAAATGTTTTATTTTTGAACGTCAGTTCACATTTGTAGGTGGATCATCAGTGTTAGAGCTAAAATTAGCATGTTTAAAGTGATTTTCATGCTTCCAGGGGCCCAAAACTCAAGATTTATGGAATGGTTAAAAGTGCATGAAAATGGCCAATTTACTCACTCTGAGTTCTCAAAAAGGGTTTCTTCACCCCGGGAAGTTAATTAAATACCATTTGGAGGCATTTAATGTTCGAGCAAAAACGGCTGATTTTCGACAAAAGAGATAACACCCCCCCATTACGTCATGCTTCAGAAATGTGGAAAATGGTCCGTTTTCAAATGTTTTATTTTTGAACGTCAGTTCACATTTGTAGGTGGATCATCAGTGTTAGAGCTAAAATTAGCAGGTTTAAAGTGATTTTCATGCTTCCAGGGGCCCAAAACACAAGATTAATCGAATGGTTAAAAGTGCATGAAAATGGCCAATTTACTCACTCTGAGTTCTCAAAAAGGGTTTCTTCACCCCGGGAAGTGAAATAAATACCATTTGGAGGCATTTAATGTTCGAGCAAAAACGGCTGATTTTCGACAAAAGAGATAACACCCCCCCATTACGTCATGCTTCAGAAATGTGGAAAATGGTCCGTTTTCAAATGTTTTATTTTTGAACGTCAGTTCACATTTGTAGGTGGATCATCAGTGTTAGAGCTAAAATTAGCATGTTTAAAGTGATTTTCATGCTTCCAGGGGCCCAAAACACAAGATTTATAGAATGGTTAAAAGTGCATGAAAATGGCCAATTTACTCACTCTGAGTTCTCAAAAAGGGTTTCTTCACCCCGGGAAGTTAATTAAATACCATTTGGAGGCATTTAATGTTCGAGCAAAAACGGCTGATTTTCGACAAAAGAGATAACACCCCCCCATTACGTCATGCTTCAGAAATGTGGAAAATGGTCCGTTTTCAAATGTTTTATTTTTGAACGTCAGTTCACATTTGTAGGTGGATCATCAGTGTTAGAGCTAAAATTAGCATGTTTAAAGTGATTTTCATGCTTCCAGGAGCTCGGGAAGTTAATTAAATACCATTTGGAGGCATTTAATGTTCGAGCAAAAACGGCTGATTTTCGACAAAAGAGATAACACCCCCCCCATTACGTCATGCTTCAGAAATGTGGAAAATGGTCCGTTTTCAAATGTTTTATTTTTGAACGTCAGTTCACATTTGTAGGTGGATCATCAGTGTTAGAGCTAAAATTAGCATGTTTAAAGTGATTTTCATGCTTCCAGGGGCCCAAAACACAAGATTTATGGAATGGTTAAAAGTGCATGAAAATGGCCAATTTACTCACTCTGAGTTCTCAAAAAGGGTTTCTTCACCCCGGGAAGTTAATTAAATACTATTTGGAGGCATTTAATGTTTGAGCAAAAACGGCTGATTTTCGACAAAAGAGATAACACCCCCCCATTACGTCATGCTTCAGAAATGTGGAAAATGGTCCGTTTTCAAATGTTTTATTTTTGAACGTCAGTTCACATTTGTAGGTGGATCATCAGTGTTAGAGCTAAAATTAGCATGTTTAAAGTGATTTTCATGCTTCCAGGGGCTCAGGAAGTTAATTAAATACCATTTGGAGGCATTTAATGTTTGAGCAAAAACGGCTGATTTTCGACAAAAGAGATAACACCCCCCATTACGTCATGCTTCAGAAATGTGGAAAATGGTCCGTTTTCAAATGTTTTATTTTTGAACGTCAGTTCACATTTGTAGGTGGATCATCAGTGTTAGAGCTAAAATTAGCATGTTTAAAGTGATTTTCATGCTTCCAGGGGCCCAAAACACAAGATTTATGGAATGGTTAAAAGTGCATGAAAATGGCCAATTTACTCACTCTGAGTTCTCAAAAAGGGTTTCTTCACCCCGGGAAGTTTATTAAATACCATTTGGATGCATTTAATGTTCGAGCAAAAACGGCTGATTTTCGACAAAAGAGATAACACCCCCCCATTACGTCATGCTTCAGAAATGTGGAAAATGGTCCGTTTTCAAATGTTTTATTTTTGAACGTCAGTTCACATTTGTAGGTGGATCATGAGTGTTAGAGCTAAAATAAGCATGTTTAAAGGGATTTTCATGCTTCCAGGGGCCCAAAACACAAGATTTATGGAATGGTTAAAAGTGCATGAAAATGGCCAATTTACTCACTCTGAGTTCTCAAAAAGGGTTTCTTCACCCCGGGAAGTTAATTAAATACCATTTGGAGGCATTTAATGTTCGAGCAAAAACGGCTGATTTTCGACAAAAGTGATAACACCCCCCCATTACGTCATGCTTCAGAAATGTGGAAAATGGTCCGTTTTCAAATGTTTTATTTTTGAACGTCAGTTCACATTTGTAGGTGGATCATCAGTGTTAGAGCTAAAATTAGCATGTTTAAAGTGATTTTCATGCTTCCAGGGGCTCGGGAAGTTAATTAAATACCATTTGGAGGCATTTAATGTTCGAGCAAAAACGGCTGATTTTCGACAAAAGAGATAACACCCCCCCCATAACGTCATGCTTCAGAAATGTGGAAAATGGTCCGTTTTCAAATGTTTTATTTTTGAACGTCAGTTCACATTTGTAGGTGGATCATCAGTGTTAGAGCTAAAATTAGCATGTTTAAAGTGATTTTCATGCTTCCAGGGGCCCAAAACACAAGATTTATGGAATGGTTAAAAGTGCATGAAAATGGCCAATTTACTCACTCTGAGTTCTCAAAAAGGGTTTCTTCACCCCGGGAAGTTAATTAAATACCATTTGGAGGCATTTAATGTTCGAGCAAAAACGGCTGATTTTCGACAAAAGAGATAACACCCCCCCATTACGTCATGCTTCAGAAATGTGGAAAATGGTCCGTTTTCAAATGTTTTATTTTTGAACGTCAGTTCACATTTGTAGGTGGATCATCAGTGTTAGAGCTAAAATTAGCAGGTTTAAAGTGATTTTCATGCTTCCAGGGGCCCAAAACACAAGATTAATGGAATGGTTAAAAGTGCATGAAAATGGCCAATTTACTCACTCTGAGTTCTCAAAAAGGGTTTCTTCACCCCGGGAAGTGAAATAAATACCATTTGGAGGCATTTAATGTTCGAGCAAAAACGGCTGATTTTCGACAAAAGAGATAACACCCCCCCATTACGTCATGCTTCAGAAATGTGGAAAATGGTCCGTTTTCAAATGTTTTATTTTTGAACGTCAGTTCACATTTGTAGGTGGATCATCAGTGTTAGAGCTAAAATTAGCATGTTTAAAGTGATTTTCATGCTTCCAGGAGCTCGGGAAGTTAATTAAATACCATTTGGAGGCATTTAATGTTCGAGCAAAAACGGCTGATTTTCGACAAAAGAGATAACACCCCCCCCATTACGTCATGCTTCAGAAATGTGGAAAATGGTCCGTTTTCAAATGTTTTATTTTTGAACGTCAGTTCACATTTGTAGGTGGATCATCAGTGTTAGAGCTAAAATTAGCATGTTTAAAGTGATTTTCATGCTTCCAGGGGCCCAAAACACAAGATTTATGGAATGGTTAAAAGTGCATGAAAATGGCCAATTTACTCACTCTGAGTTCTCAAAAAGGGTTTCTTCACCCCGGGAAGTTAATTAAATACCATTTGGAGGCATTTAATGTTCGAGCAAAAACGGCTGATTTTCGACAAAAGAGATAACACCCCCCCATTACGTCATGCTTCAGAAATGTGGAAAATGGTCCGTTTTCAAATGTTTTATTTTTGAACGTCAGTTCACATTTGTAGGTGGATCATCAGTGTTAGAGCTAAAATTAGCATGTTTAAAGTGATTTTCATGCTTCCAGGGGCTCGGGAAGTTAATTAAATACCATTTGGAGGCATTTAATGTTTGAGCAAAAACGGCTGATTTTCGACAAAAGAGATAACACCCCCCATTACGTCATGCTTCAGAAATGTGGAAAATGGTCCGTTTTCAAATGTTTTATTTTTGAACGTCAGTTCACATTTGTAGGTGGATCATCAGTGTTAGAGCTAAAATTAGCATGTTTAAAGTGATTTTCATGCTTCCAGGGGCCCAAAACACAAGATTTATGGAATGGTTAAAAGTGCATGAAAATGGCCAATTTACTCACTCTGAGTTCTCAAAAAGGGTTTCTTCACCCCGGGAAGTTAATTAAATACCATTTGGAGGCATTTAATGTTCGAGCAAAAACGGCTGATTTTCGACAAAAGAGATAACACCCCCCCATTACGTCATGCTTCAGAAATGTGGAAAATGGTCCGTTTTCAAATGTTTTATTTTTGAACGTCAGTTCACATTTGTAGGTGGATCATCAGTGTTAGAGCTAAAATTAGCATGTTTAAAGGGATTTTCATGCTTCCAGGGGCCCAAAACACAAGATTTATGGAATGGTTAAAAGTGCATGAAAATGGCCAATTTACTCACTCTGAGTTCTCAAAAAGGGTTTCTTCACCCCGGGAAGTTAATTAAATACCATTTGGAGGCATTTAATGTTCGAGCAAAAACGGCTGATTTTCGACAAAAGAGATAACACCCCCCCATTACGTCATGCTTCAGAAATGTGGAAAATGGTCCGTTTTCAAATGTTTTATTTTTGAACGTCAGTTCACATTTGTAGGTGGATCATCAGTGTTAGAGCTAAAATTAGCATGTTTAAAGTGATTTTCATGCTTCCAGGGGCTCGGGAAGTTAATTAAATACCATTTGGAGGCATTTAATGTTCGAGCAAAAACGGCTGATTTTCGACAAAAGAGATAACACCCCCCCCATTACGTCATGCTTCAGAAATGTGGTAAATGGTCCGTTTTCAAATGTTTTATTTTTGAACGTCAGTTCACATTTGTAGGTGGATCATCAGTGTTAGAGCTAAAATTAGCATGTTTAAAGTGATTTTCATGCTTCCAGGGGCCCAAAACACAAGATTTATGGAATGGTTAAAAGTGCATGAAAATGGCCAATTTACTCACTCTGAGTTCTCAAAAAGGGTTTCTTCACCCCGGGAAGTTAATTAAATACCATTTGGAGGCATTTAATGTTCGAGCAAAAACGGCTGATTTTCGACAAAAGAGATAACACCCCCCCATTACGTCATGCTTCAGAAATGTGGAAAATGGTCCGTTTTCAAATGTTTTATTTTTGAACGTCAGTTCACATTTGTAGGTGGATCATCAGTGTTAGAGCTAAAATTAGCAGGTTTAAAGTGATTTTCATGCTTCCAGGGGCCCAAAACACAAGATTAATGGAATGGTTAAAAGTGCATGAAAATGGCCAATTTACTCACTCTGAGTTCTCAAAAAGGGTTTCTTCACCCCGGGAAGTGAAATAAATACCATTTGGAGGCATTTAATGTTCGAGCAAAAACGGCTGATTTTCGACAAAAGAGATAACACCCCCCCATTACGTCATGCTTCAGAAATGTGGAAAATGGTCCGTTTTCAAATGTTTTATTTTTGAACGTCAGTTCACATTTGTAGGTGGATCATCAGTGTTAGAGCTAAAATTAGCATGTTTAAAGTGATTTTCATGCTTCCAGGGGCTCGGGAAGTTAATTAAATACCATTTGGAGGCATTTAATGTTCGAGCAAAAACGGCTGATTTTCGACAAAAGAGATAACACCCCCCCATTACGTCATGCTTCAGAAATGTGGAAAATGGTCCGTTTTCAAATGTTTTATTTTTGAACGTCAGTTCACATTTGTAGGTGGATCATCAGTGTTAGAGCTAAAATTAGCATGTTTAAAGTGATTTTCATGCTTCCAGGGGCCCAAAACACAAGATTAATGGAATGGTTAAAAGTGCATGAAAATGGCCAATTTACTCACTCTGAGTTCTCAAAAAGGGTTTCTTCACCCCGGGAAGTGAAATAAATACCATTTGGAGGCATTTAATGTTCGAGCAAAAACGGCTGATTTTCGACAAAAGAGATAACACCCCCCCATTACGTCATGCTTCAGAAATGTGGAAAATGGTCCGTTTTCAAATGTTTTATTTTTGAACGTCAGTTCACATTTGTAGGTGGATCATCAGTTTTAGAGCTAAAATTAGCATGTTTAAAGTGATTTTCATGCTTCCAGGGGCCCAAAACACAAGATTTATGGAATGGTTAAAAGTGCATGAAAATGGCCAATTTACTCACTCTGAGTTCTCAAAAAGGGTTTCGTCACCCCGGGAAGTTAATTAAATACCATTTGGAGGCATTTAATGTTCGAGCAAAAACGGCTGATTTTCGACAAAAGAGATAACACCCCCCCATTACGTCATGCTTCAGAAATGTGGAAAATGGTCCGTTTTCAAATGTTTTATTTTTGAACGTCAGTTCACATTTGTAGGTGGATCATCAGTGTTAGAGCTAAAATTAGCATGTTTAAAGTGATTTTCATGCTTCCAGGGGCTCGGGAAGTTAATTAAATACCATTTGGAGGCATTTAATGTTCGAGCAAAAACGGCTGATTTTCGACAAAAGAGATAACACCCCCCCATTACGTCATGCTTCAGAAATGTGGAAAATGGTCCGTTTTCAAACGTTTTATTTTTGAACGTCAGTTCACATTTGTAGGTGGATCATCAGTGTTAGAGCTAAAATTAGCATGTTTAAAGTGATTTTCATGCTTCCAGGGGCCCAAAACACAAGATTTATGGAATGGTTAAAAGTGCATGAAAATGGCCAATTTACTCACTCTGAGTTCTCAAAAAGGGTTTCTTCACCCCGGGAAGTTAATTAAATACCATTTGGAGGCATTTAATGTTCGAGCAAAAACGGCTGATTTTCGACAAAAGAGATAACACCCCCCCATTACGTCATGCTTCAGAAATGTGGAAAATGGTCCGTTTTCAAATGTTTTATTTTTGAACGTCAGTTCACATTTGTAGGTGGATCATCAGTGTTAGAGCTAAAATTAGCATGTTTAAAGTGATTTTCATGCTTCCAGGGGCTCGGGAAGTTAATTAAATACCATTTGGAGGCATTTAATGTTCGAGCAAAAACGGCTGATTTTCGACAAAAGAGATAACACCCCCCCATTACGTCATGCTTCAGAAATGTGGAAAATGGTCCGTTTTCAAATGTTTTATTTTTGAACGTCAGTTCACATTTGTAGGTGGATCATCAGTGTTAGAGCTAAAATTAGCATGTTTAAAGTGATTTTCATGCTTCCAGGGGCCCAAAACACAAGATTTATGGAATGGTTAAAAGTGCATGAAAATGGCCAATTTACTCACTCTGAGTTCTCAAAAAGGGTTTCTTCACCCCGGGAAGTTAATTAAATACCATTTGGAGGCATTTAATGTTCGAGCAAAAACGGCTGATTTTCGACAAAAGAGATAACACCCCCCCATTACGTCATGCTTCAGAAATGTGGAAAATGGTCCGTTTTCAAATGTTTTATTTTTGAACGTCAGTTCACATTTGTAGGTGGATCATCAGTGTTAGAGCTAAAATTAGCATGTTTGAAGTGATTTTCATGCTTCCAGGGGCTCGGGAAGTGAAATAAATACCATTTGGA